>NC_142812.1:39817037-39983603 GCF_049724085.1 Artemia sp. Qi Xiang Cuo
AAGGTACACTAAACATTTTTTCTGATTCTGTTTTTTTTTTCGAAGGAAAATAGCTTGTATTTAGCAAACTTAGCCATAGTTAGTTTAAACTCTGCATAAATATATTAACTTAGTACCACTTGCGAAGGTAATTGAGTAGCATATACAATTTTTTCTGAGGGTGAGTTTTTTTGTGAGAAAATATCTTGTCTTTAGCAAACTTATCCATAGATAGTTGAAACTCTGCATAAATATCTTCATTTCAGCCTAATTATGTAGGTACTAAAGGAAAAAGACTAATGAAAGACCTATGAAAGACTAAGAAATCCAACTCAGAAAAGCCCGAAATAGTAATTTACATATCCCAAATCATAAGTTACAGACAGCATTCACCTACGAAATACTAAGAAACCTTAGCTCAGAAAAGTCTGAAATAGCCAACTACTCATCCCAAACTCTAAGTTTCAGACAACAAACACCTATGATTGACTAAGAATCATAGCTCTTAAAAGTCCAAAAAGCAAACTACACCTCCAGTTACAGACATCATTCACCTACGAAATACTAAGAAAACTTAGCTCAGAAAAGTCTGAAATAATCAACTACTCGTCCTAAACTCGAAGTTTCCGACAAAAAACACTTATGAGTGACTAAGAATCCTAGCTCTGAAAATTCCAAAAAGCAAACTACACCTCTCAAATTATAATTTTCTGAAAGGACACACATATGATAGGCTAAGAAATCTAGCTCAGAAAAGTCAAAAATAGCAAATTAACCATACCAAATCATAAGTTTCACTCAACACACATCAACTAAAGTATAAGAAAAATATCTAATAAAAGACTGAAATAGCAAAATACTAATACCAAACTATTTGTTTCAGACAAAATTCAACTAGGAATTTCTATGAAACCTTAGCTCAGAAAAGACTGAAGTAGCAAACTACACATCCCAAATTATAGGTTTCATACAACACACAACAACGAACGAAGAGGGTTCGGGGAGAGCCTTTGAGGGTCTGTGGGTCCCTTGAGGGTCGGTGGTCCTTTGGGAGCTCGGGGAGACCTGTGGGGACCGGGGGATGGGCTTTGGGGTCCGGGGATGGCATTTGAGGGTCTGGGTGGGTCTTTGGGGCACCGGGAGGGCATTTGGGTGCCTGGGGGACATTTGGGGACCGGTGGAGGGCCTTTGGGACCCCGTTGGTCCTTTGGGAGCTCGATGTGCCTTTGGGGGGCCCGGGGATGGCATTTGGGGGTCTGGGTGGGCCTTTGGGGTGCCGGTGGCCCTTTGGGAGCTTGGGGGGCCTTTGAGTGTCCGGGGGGACAGTTGGGAGCCTGGGGGACATTTGGGGCCTGGGGATGGCCTTTGGGGGTCTGAGTGGGCCTTTGGGGGACCGGTGGAGGGCCTTTGGGAGTTTGGGGAGCTTTGAGGACCGGGGGGCTTCCTTCGGGGTTGGGGTAGGGGGATGGGAACCCTTTGGATTGGGGTTGGGCGATTGGGGCTCTTTGGGGTTGTGGTAGGGGACCTCACAACACTGTTCAATGGGACTTGTATATTATAACGACCACACTCAAAAATCATCTTTTAAATCATCTTTTAAATCAACGTCTCTAACGGTTTCGCCGAAATAATTCCATAAGCTGTCTAAAACTGTTTCGCCCAAATAATCCCTAAAAGTAATTTCATCGTGTTCCTTTTGTTTGGCATCTCAGTACTTTCACATTTCAAATTTCTAGGATACCCTTTCCTACATTAATCTCTTCATCTCATAAATTTTCCTAGCTAAACTATTATGGTTTCGTTAGAATATCAATTTATCTCTCCGACTTAAAGCTCAGTGAAGCCGTATTTAAAAATAGAATTTATATCTCTTTAGACTCGCGCATAATTCCAAGATAACAAGTGATGTCATTTATGATTCCTGACACTAAAGATCAGTGAAGCCCTATTTAAAAATAGAATATTAATTTTTCTCTCTGTCCTAAAGAACGTTTATCCCTCAGACCTAAGATTAAAGAAGCCTTAATGTTTCTTAATTCCCTCTTCGTGAATCAACAATTTCCCCGCCGATTATGTAAATCAAGTTCACAGGTCAGGCCTAAAGATTAAAGAAACATTAATGTTTCTTAATTCTCCTCTTCGAGAATCAATACTTCACACTAGCGATTATGTAAATCAAGTTCATAGGTTAGGTTAACCACACAAAACTTAAGCCATGTCTGTTTCTTACGTCCCCCCTTCGGGAATCCATAATTTCCCCTAGTGCGAATTTAACTCCAGGTACCTTTAATTCCACCTCGAATCCCAGATTAATCACATTGTCCTCGCTAGAATTCACTGCGCAGGTGCAACCTTCATCCCCGAGCTATTACACATAGAAACAAAAAATAAATCGATCTTAGAAAAAGAGGTCATTGAGCGATTACGTAATCTTTCTCCCTAGGGACTCTATGACCATATTGTTTCATAGTTCCCCCTTTATGAATCAATAATTCCCCTATCGATTATGTAAATCACACCTCATGTCATTCGCACGTGGACAAACAACAACAACAACAGATCGATTGACCTTGACACACCCACATTAGACTCGATCGATAATCCTTGAATAAATTATGTCCCGTCAGCATTAAACTAAATTGTAGATGGCAGGCGTGTTCCTTTGTTATTGGCATCTCTGCGCTAACGCATTTCAAATTAATATGAAACCTTTTCGCGCGCTAAAACAATTCATCGCTAAGATGTTTCTTGCCTAATTGTTTCCATGGCCTTTGGTTATTAATATCCTTTGGAGTTCGACCAGTAGAACTATTCCCGAGGCAAAGACATTAATGATTTGGATCTATTCCTGGAGAAATGTTTCTAGGCGAAAATTTTTAAAGTCTGACAGATGATGTCATTGATTGATTGATCTGTCAAGAAAGGGGAAATTAATTTGTTGTTTCTAAGGGGAATTATTGATTCACGATAGGTGAATTGAGGTCGACAGCACAGGTGTTCTGACTCGTGACTACACCAAGTGAGAAAGTTTATGTTTTTCTCAGTGAGAAAATTCCTGTTTTTTCATTCTCACTGAGAAAACCATAAAACAGACATGAATTGCTGTTGACATCCATAAATGTGACAAATTTCATGTTTTTCAAATTCTCACTGACAAAAACCATAAAACATCCATAATTTGATGTTGACATCCGTGAAAAACATCAAATAAATCGAACAACACCCATAACCATCCATGAAAACAACCATAAATGTGAGAAAATTCATGTTTTTTCAAGTGAGAAAATTCCTGTTTTTTCATTCTCACTGAGAAAACCATAAACCACGTGGTAGGGTCACGAGTGGCACCCCCATCTCTACTGATGTAACGTTAACAAGAATGGAGGAGGCCCCTCTCCTGCAAAGATCGGATCAAATCGGATACTGAAAAGGGAAAACTAGAAAAAAATAATCCACTCTTGCTTTATACCAAGTTTGGTTAAATTCCCACTACTCATGCTGGTAGATGTCCTGATGATAAGAATTTAGGGATCCCTACCCCTCCGCATAGGTACCCTTTCCATCCAGGCACCAAATAATAAAAACTAGAAAACTAACTATAACTTTCCACCAAGTTTGGTTAGGATCCAACGTCCTCCTATTAATAGACGCGCTGGTAACAAGAACTGACAACCCGTTTTGATAGATGTCCTAAGCTTCAAGATCGCCCTAACAGAGGTCAAATCAGTCTGTAACTCCAAAAAGTTAGAATGAACATGAGCTGCTATTTCTTGTCAAGTTTTGTTGAAATCCGACAAAACCTTGTGGTTATTGTTCTGGTGACATGAATTTAGGTAATTTTTCTCCACCTCCAGAGAGTTCAAATTGTTTCCTGATTCCCAAAAGGTACGACTAGTTTATTAGCTACTATTTCCCATCCAGTTTGGCTCCAGTTTGGCTCCCAACAATCAGCTCCTGTTAATACCTTACTGGTGATAGTATAGCCCCCCCTCTTCTACAGAGATCAAAATGGACAAACCAAAGCGCACAACTAGGACGCTTGCTCTGATATTTGACTACGCTTGGTTGGATGGCCTATTCTACAGGATGTACTCGTGACAAGAATATAGGGATCCTTCCTCCAAAAGATCACACCAGATCTGGACACACAAAAGAAATAGCTGGGACACTAGCTCTTATTTACATTTTGGCTGAGATCCGACCATTTCTACTACCAGATGTCTTGACGACACGAATTTAGCCACCTACCCCTAGAGAAGTTAAATTGTGTCCAAGCACCCAAAATGCCAAACTATCCTCAAAAAGCATAACTAAAGTCCTAACTCTTTCTTCCCGCCAAGTTTAACTGAAATCTCCCAAACCATTCTGATAGACGTCCGGATGAAAAAACTGAGATACCCCCCTCGTGTTTCTCCCTCGTCTGCAAAGCTGGATTGTGTGAGTCTGGACATCAGAACAGCACAGTGTTTACTTTCTATCAAATTTGGTTGATATCTTACATGCCCTTCTTATAGATGCACAAACAACTAAATTCAAGACCCCCCCCCCCAAAAAAAAGAAAAAAATATCCTCAGCCATAAATCCGTGAAAAATAGAAATTTTAAATTTAGGATTTTTTAAACTGACCATTCCAGAATTATTTCTTAGAAATCTAGAAGAGACACGGAATATTCGATTTTTGCTCTACAATAGGTTCCATGTTTTACGATGTTTTATGTTTTACACGAATTCCATGTTTTACAGGAATCCAACACTAAATTATCCCTCAATAGTTTACTTTCAGAGCTAGGACAGTTTCGTTCTGCTCGTGTTTAAACTATTCAATAGGGTAGAAAAGAAATAATTTCTATCTTTTATTCTGGAAAATAACTGAAAATTTAGCAAAATTCAGGGAAGCTTCTCTTTTCTGTTTTCCAATTTACATAAAAAAAAAGATTCGAATTTCTGCTTTCTACCGTAATCCACCTAGAAAATTCTGATAATATAAAAAAAGATAAAACTACAAAAGTAGTAATACTCCACAACATAAATAGAAAACGGAAAAAAAACTCACTGAAATCATGGCCCGTTCCAGGGGAATCTAAACAAACATTAGGTTCTTCTAGCACATCATAATCAGAGCTACTCATCAACTGCATGTCTACTTCATCTCGTCTTTCATTCTCAATTGATTCCTGGAACATCTGAAAAAGTCACTCTGAAACAGTTATTTGGCAAAAACACCTGCAGCTGCACATCAATTCTAATATCGTTATTGGAGATTAATAAGTTAGCAAAAGTTTCATTTTTTATCATTGAAGGAGTGTTCGACGAATTGATGATTCAGATTAAATAAGTGAACAGGGAGAGATAAAATAAATATTAAAGAGCGCCAGAAATAAGATATGAAATCAATTTGTAATCAAACTCGATAATTAAATGGGAGCCATTGAGTTTTTTCTTAGTTGACCTACTTATGTTGGCACACAAGCCAAAATTGTTAAAAAGTGTGTTTGAGACATAGTTATCCCAAATTTTACCAAGTGGGTGGAGAGAAGTTCGCCATGAGGCTTTGAACTGACCTTAGAGACATTTTATCTTTCTCTACTAGCTGCAGGTGTGTCCAATATTATCAGTAGTTTTACAAAAGATGCCAAAAAATGGAAAGCATGTATTATTACCTTGCAACTCGAGCACATCCAGGATTTCAGGAAGGGAAGAAGGATGGCTATAGTCCAGGTTTTTTTTTCTGAATAGATTTTTATCAACATGCACCAAAAATAAAACCTCACCAGAGTCAAAGAGGGGGAGGGGTGATTCCGTGTTCCAAAGGAATCCAACATTATATGATCCCAAAGAAATTTGCTTTCAGAGCCAGGACAGTTTTGTTCTGCTTTTGTTTAAACTACTACAGCTCATAAATTTGTGTACCTTAAGATACCAATGTTCCGTTGTTAAGATTCTTTCTTTGTAAGCGCTTCTCCGCAAGTCCACTAAGCTGCCGTCGTCACTGAATTTTCCATGTTTCGCGGTAGTTCTTCCTTGTATATCTATTAATTTGATTACCGTTTGCTATCTCCCGAGGCACTCTCTCAGTCGGGGACAACCCCAGGCCACTCAGCACGTCCCGGGATGGCGGATAGGGGAGAGCCGTTTAGATATGTAGTATACCTCCAAAATAGATGCGCGGACCAAGCGGGGACCCAGTCCCTTAGGGCTCTAAAATTAGCTGGGAAACCCAAGTCTGAGGGGGGGGGGGCAAAAATAGAGGAAGAGCAAGGACCCTGTGTTGCACACAGTGCAGGGCCCACTGGTGTGTGGACTTGTCCTGACGGTTACGTACCTTCCGCCAGAAATGGGACATATTGCTCGACGTCACATTCTTCTTTGGTAATATAACGACTAAAATGGTGAAAAACAACGTGCTACTCGTCTTACCACCCATCTGAAGAAATCAACGGTTGGACAAGAAATCCAAATTATGAAAATGGTGTGACTGATAATGATATTCATTCTGTGTCCGGGGCAGCCGACGACCATTCATCTAATTTGACGACTTTTCAATCAGGCAATATTTTACCTATCATTCGGAACATTAAACGTATGAACGCTAACTAAACCAGGAAAAATTAAAATTAGTCCTAAATAAGCCCAATAGCTACCGCTGAGACACTGTTGAACTATCAGATACCGACCTTCTCTCTAAAGGAATAACAACTATAAACGACATCACCCTCATTACGTTTGGAAGAAAATACAGAGTTCAACCCCTCCCTCCTAATGGGTCAGCTTCCTACTTTCAAAGCAAGCAAAACGATCTCTCCTTCCCGTGCATCTAGTCTCCGAGCGCACCATCACCGTCCGTCTCAAGGGATCCTATGCCAACATGACTATTATCCAAGTTCATGTCCCAGACCTGTCCCGGATTGATCAAAAAGCCGAAGTCTTCCACGCCCAGCTCCAAAACGCCGTCAATAAATTCCCCAAGAAAGATGCCATGTTAGTGGTTGGGGATTTCAATGCCATCATTATTTTTTTTAGTATGCCACTCAAATGAAGCATTTGAAGATGTCGTTAGCAATTTTGGACATGGTCAACAAAACCACAGGGGTCAAAGGTTCATTGACTTCTGCCGTGACAATCATCTTTTTATCAAAAATACTGTGTCGTCGCAGATGAACGGAGGAAAGTCACATGGAGACTGTACGACGGCCGCACAGCAAACAAGATTGGCTACATACTTGTCCGCAAGCGATGGAAGTCTTATGTATTGAATAGAGCTTCTATAACCGGAAGTGGTTTCGATTAAGGCAACTTTCTGGTCTTGTCTAAACTACACAAGCTTTCGGAGGCCCCAGAATTAAAGCCAAATTCTGCCAGTTTCTTTAGTTATTTATAAGTCATTCTACGTATAACTTTGTGCGCTAAGTTTTAAAACGTAAGCAATTTATTTTTGCTTGTATAAATTTTTATAACAATGTTGAAATTATTTTATAGAAAACCGAAAATTCCACAAAACTGTCAATAATTCATTGCACAAAAACAGTGCAACCCATAAAATTGGATCATAATTTTAAATTTGGCTGAAAAATTTGAACTAGGGTAATCTACCTAAAATTGCAATCTCTTTTGAGTCCAAAACAATCACAACTACTAAAAAAAACAATTTTAAGAAATATTACATAAAATAACTATTTGGTCACGCAAGAATTCTGGCTGAAATTTTGAATTAGGAGGTGAAATGAAATAGTAGCCTAATTAGTTTTGATTTCATATAAGTGATAAAGCATTCTGAACCAGCCTACTTATACAAAAAAAATAGAATTTATCATCAAAGCACTCGATTGATTCTTAGCTAAAAATAAGAATTAATATAAAAACAGAAATAAAGATGCACTTGAGAGCGTTTTCGACATTTAAGCATTTAGGGAAAGACTTAAAATTATCCTCCTATAGCGGGTTCGCCAAAATTAAAGCCAGTATTGAATCTTTTATCACAGTTTCTCCGCTGTTTGTTTTTACGGACTAGGTCAAATTGGCCTCTGAACGGTTCAACTAGTGTTACAAAACATATTACTGCTACCTTTAGTTTGATCCCTATACTGCTCTTATGCTATTCCTCCACAACTTGACTTCTGGTTATTCAAGAAGATATTATATGATGTTTATTGTAAAATCCGGATTTACAGTCCAGCATCTTAAACAAAGCAGAGGGTACGTTAAATTGTCAGTAACAGAAATAGTTGGGAAATGGAGTTTCTGATTTCAAAATCGATTTTACTCTATCCGAGTGCCTACAAGATCTTCTTTTTTTAAAAAACATGAAAAAAGCCTAGAGCACAGTGTTCAGTTTTTCCGCTCTAATGAAAAGTTCATATTCTGTAATATACCACCTTTAGAACTATCAAGGCCAAAATATTCTGCAAAAACTATCTAGGGCTGCCAATATAGGATGTATCCTAAGTCACAAATAAATCAATCACAACTGCTTACTTAAGCCACTATAACTCTATAAAACGAGTTCTCACTAAAACCACCCTCAAAAAAACAGTTTGATCATTTACTTTAACCAAACGAGAAAGAGAAAATCATAAAATACAATCTTATTTCCAGACTTAAGAACTGAGTTTCTACCACTAATATTCATTAAACTAGGATGGGTTACATAACCAAAACCACAAACCGTCTTATGATATAAGTTTACGAAAATTTAATCGCATTTGTCCGAAGTCTTTGAATTTACGTTATCACGAACTGTTTTTCTCAAGTGAAAATCATAAAAAAAACTGATAAGCCTTATCAGCGCTAAAAAAATTGGGAAATATGAATCTAACCAAGGGTGCACAGAGGTCCAAAGAAGTGCAATTCTCCACCATTGTTTCAATTTTCGCCCTTGGTTTCTTCGGACCAATCTATGTGTGTGGGGGGGGGGGGGGAAACCCCCAACTCTTAGTTCACATACGACTCGGCCTATCTTAAAAAGTTTGGGTGTATTCGATAGTCATAATCTGAATTGTGCCAATTTCACCAATTGAACATAAATGCCCAGTTTTTATTTCACCAGATATTTTCAAATAATTTTATAAAAGGAGCTTAATGATAATTATTATCATACAAAATACAATGCTCGTTATTTTATCTAATCTATTGAATTTTTAAGAAATCATTGACCAAAAGTTACAGCTTAACATTGGAAAGCAACTTTTGCAACTTTTAGTTTACCAATGGATAAAAATAGTTGTACTACTACTAACAACTCACTGCAGCACCAAGCCACCTGTGGCCAACACAGCTACGCACACTCCTCCTCCATCCCAACAATATTTTTACACCCTCCCAAGAAGTTTCAATTATACACAAATATATACATATACACAAATTAACTTCAGTGAACTTTTAATAGTTAGGTTAAACATTCGCTTTCCCAACAAACTTTCGTGAGATTTTAAAGATTGTTGTTGAACCATTTTATAAGTATCGGTTATAGTATTATTTAATATATAAGGATACTCATTCTTGGAAGTCTCAGAAATTTTTTATTTTTCAATGTTATAATGACAAAAGAGAAAATGTTTAAAATTAACTTTGGGAATAGCTTCCTTAGAGAAAGCTGAGAAATATCGGTTTTAGCCGATCGAAACATATTTTTATGAGGTTTTCCAAATCTGCGTTCGGAAACGAAAACACCCTTTTTCGGCCCCAATTGGCCCAATACCTCTTTTTTCCCCTTTTTTCTTTTTTTACTCTTGGCCAAGAGACTTACAACAGCAAGCTTCAGACTAATCAAGAACAACAAGTTTTCAGCCCATTATCTGGGCCCTTTAACTCCCTCCCAAACCCCAACCAAAATGTGGTCGCCTTAGCCCAAAATAACCTTTGAAAGTGACAGGTAAATCATAAAAAAAAATTTGGCCTTTTGGTCCGCCCATTTTCGGAAGGCGGATCGTACCCCCAGACTAAAATTTTTCTTGTACATTAAGGTCCGCTCAGTTTCGTGATTTACTCTTTAAAATTCGATCTGATCAGGAAAAACAGAGTTAGCTGGCCCTTCTTTGGGCCTTATTTTCAGACGAACAAAAATTTTAACTTTTGCACTTATTGAAAATTGGAGTCCTTATGGCCCATGGAATTTCAAACATGTTTCAGACCAATCGGAGGAAAAATGTTTTTGGCCCGTACCTCAAATTTATATTGTTTTTCGTGCTTCAGAACTACTATTATTACTATTATGGGCAGACTCAGACCACAAAGGCGTACTGCCTTCACACGCAAATACATTTTTATATACATTTATATATATAGTACCAGAAATCCGGGCTTCACCCAGGCTCCGACACTTGGCACGCGGCAGGCTTGTATATATTAGATTCTCTAATCTATAGTAGCATAATTTAAGAAATTATTGCGTGAATTCAGTCCCTTCTCCCTGCTAATACATCAAAGAGCCATCCATTTTAAAGAATTTGTTTTATTCTCGGACTCGTTGTGATTCTCGCTGTTGCTTCTCTTTTAATCGCGGATGTCATTTACGATTCGATGTGATCATCCCTATTGCTTTTTTTTAACCACAGGTTTTTGTTGTCCATCATTTTCATTTGAGATTCGTAGTGATGCTTGTTGTCGCATGTCTTCTAGCCGCAGATCTCGTTTGCATTTCATTGTCGTGCAGCATTACATCAGACATTTTTTCATGTCTTTTCCTTTAGCTGTTATGCAAACATACATACATAAGTAAATACACAGTTGCTAGACTAAAGAGAATATATATATACGTAGGCTATATTCATTTTTCTTTAGTTTTAAGCCACGAGGTTTCAAATAAGCAACTTCAATTGAGTTAAGAAAATTTGACCTAACCCAGGCGACAATTCTTGAAAGTCTCAAGCTAATCAGAAAAACAACCTCCTTCGAAAATTTTTGGGCCCCACATTCTGGGGTTTATGCCCGAACTAAAAAAGGATTTTGGAACTTGATTCGGAAGAACTAAATTTTGTTCTTTTTTTTTCAAGTGCATTGAGGTCCCCATCACCCAAGCACTTAAGGATATAAATTTGTTTTGTGACTTTTCTTCCCGCACGTCGTGACCACATAGTCCAAGGAATATTATCAATATTTATTTTGTATGACTGATCGTTTAAGGATAAGGTACTTGAACTGTTATTCATAAGATTTGAAAATTCGAGTAAGGACCCGAATCCTACCACTCTCATCAGTCAAAACCAGTGTTTGAACTGAAATTTGTTTCGCTAAGATGATGAGGTCAAACAATTGGTTCAATTCCAACAAATAATAAATTATATCAGAAGCATGTTCATTTTTCATAAAACTTCACCATAGCTGGACATCAAATCCTTTAAAAGTTTGAGTATTTTACAGCAGATATTTTGTAGAAATAAAACTTTAGAGACACTATTTAATAGCCAAGGAAGTCGTAAAAAATAGCGCCTTCAGAACTAATGTTAAGAAGACTATGTCGCTAAGACTGGACATATTGGAAGGTGAAAAGATAATGTTGGGTAACGAGAATATCCTTCCGGTGGACAGCTTCACTTACCTAGGTAGTATCAAACAGTTCGTGGTAACGAACTGTAAGTAAGGAGCGACCCGGCTCAATGGTAACCGAAACTCTAGAAAACGGGTTTTTGATACCAATAGATACATCAAAAGAATCATATTTCATTGCTGATTTCAAATATATAACTTTCATCAAGTTTAGTGCTACCCATCAAAAGTTACGCGCCTGAGAAAATTTGGCTGATTTTCGAAAAAAGGGGGAAAGACCCCCTAAAAGTAATAGAACCTTAATGAAAATCATACCATCATACTCAGGGTATCTGAGAACCCTACTGCAAAGGTTTCAAGCACCTATCTACAAAAATGGGGAATTTTCCATTTTTTGCAAAAAGAAAGATCACGGATGCTTGTTTATTATTTTTTTTTTTTTTCCAGGGGTGATCGTATCGACGCAGGGGTCCTAGAATATCGTAGGAGGGCTCATTGGAACGGAAATTAAAAGTTATAGTGCCCTTTTTAATTGACAAAAAAAATTGAGGGTATCTAGGCCCCCTCCCACGCTTATTTTTTCCCAAGTCACCCGATCAAAATTTGGAGATGGTTATGTTGTTCAGCATGGTCGAATATATGATAAATATGTCTTTTAGGATGACTTAATCCCCCGAAGTTCCCAGGAGGAGGGCTAAAAGCTATGAACTTTACCCAATGTTAACATATAGTATTGGTTATTGGGAATTATACCGATGTTTTCAGGAGGTTTTTTCCTGGTAGTGGGGGGGGGGGTCGGGGGTTATGTTGGAGGATCTGTCCATGAAGGAAGTTTTCATGGGGAAAGGGAAATTGCCATGAAGGGGGCGCCCGACTTGCCAGCATTATTTATTGGTTATTGGGAAGTATACAGACATTTTCAGGAAGAATTTTTTTCTGGGGGGGGGTTGGGGCTAGAGGAGGGGATTACTCTGGAGAATCTTTCCGTGGAGGATGTTTCTTTGGGGTAAGGGATATTTCTATGAAGGGGGCGCAGGATTTCCAAGCATTATTTAAAAAACGATCAGAAATTAAATAAAAAAAAACAAGTTTTTTTTAACTGAAAGTAAGAAGCAACATTAGAACTTAAAACGAACAGAAATTATAATGTATGTGAGGGGGTTCTCCCCCAAGTCAATAACTCGCTCTTTACGCTACAGTATTTTTTTAGTGCTTTCAAAAGAGCTATCTATTCTAATTAAACGGCCTTTGTGTTTCAGGGGTTTGTGAATCAAAATTTTTTTTAACTTTTAACGTAAATAGGGCGGTATTGATTAAGGAGAGAACCCCTTCATATAGTTAATAACACATAAGTAATAAAAAAAACAATAAAAAAAAACAAGCGATACGGCTCAATAGTGATCGAAACTTTTAGAAACGGAAATTTGATGCCAATAAATATATCAAAAGAATGGGTTTATAATGCTGATTCTAAATATATAAATTTTATTTGGTTTAGTTTTGCTCATCAAAGGCTACGAGCCTGAAAAAATTTACTCAATTTTTTAAAGAGGGGGGAAACATTCCCTAAAAGTGAATCAATTTTAATGAAAATCACACCGTCAGATTCAGCGTATCAGAAAACCCTACTACATAGGTTTCAAGCTCATATCTGCAAAAATCTGCAACTTTGTATTTTTTGCCAGAAGAAAAATACGAATATAGAAGTTAGTTACGTAAGTGAATTTGTAAATTACGTCATAACCAAATTTAGAGACATCCATTTAGCAAAAGAAAAGTAAAAATTTTATGCAAATTTGGTTTACTTATTCAATGACAGTGAGCCAAAATAAAAGCTGAATTAACTAAAAAACTATCAGAAACTAAATAAAAAAAACAAGTTTTTTAAACTGAAAGTAAGGAGCGACATTAAAACTTGAAACGAACAGAAATTATTCTGTATATGAAAGGGGCTCTCCCCTCCTCAACACCTCGCTCTTTGCGATAAAGTTTCGTTCTGTTACATAACTTTATTTTTTAAAACAATAAAAAACTTAAGCGTAAAGAGCGAGGCGTTGAGGAGGGGACAGCCCCTTTCATATACGGAATAATTTCGGTTCGTTTTAATGTCGCTCCTTACTTTCAGTTTAAAAAACTTGTTTTTTTTTATTTAATTATTAGTAAAGACGGTGGGTGCAGCGAAGATTTTAAAAGTAGAATAGCCAAGGCTCACGATGTTTTTTCAAAGTTGAAAAAAATTTGGAAGAAGAGGAAAATAAGTCTGCGAACAAAGATTAGAATATTGCAAGCTACGGTGATAACAGTGGTCAAGAGTAGAAGTGACCCTATTGATACTGAACGAACTCCTTATATGGGCATAGCCTCCCTAGGGAGAATGATTGCGTAATCGGTCAATGACCTCTTTTTCCAAGGTCGATTTATTTGATGTTTCTATGTGTAATAACTCCGGAACGAAGGTTGCACATGCGCATTGAATTCTAACGGGAACAATGTTATTGATATAGGACTCGAGGGGGAAGTGAATTTCCGAGAACTTGATTGCGTAATCGATCGTGAATGTTATGATCCAGAAATAGTATTTGTTGTTGTTGCTCTCGCCAAATGTTATGAGTTTCCCGGAAACAGTTAGATCCCGTGTTTCCTTCTCAGCCAATCAGAGGGCTTTGTTTACATAGTAGCGGTGGAGTGAATATAAAGAAAGGATTTTTGCTATAGTTTTATTAGTCTGTGAATAGAATTCAAGGAGTGAGAAGAAGAACAGTTTTGACTTTACTCATTTGGATATATATCTGTGATGGCGATGAGTGGAATGTTTACCCTATTAGAAGTTGATAGTGGAGTTGATGATAATGGTGCAAGAGCACCAAACATTGCAGTGGAAATTACGAAAGGATTACGTCTTTGTCTGGAATGGGATGCAGTATATGCAAGATATGTGATATCCTTGAGCAAATTTAAAATGGAGGATCAATTATGTTTTGCCGCTAAATTTGATATAGCACATGTGAATAGACTTCAATGTGCTTTAAGTGCATTGGTGAAACATATTGAAGACGATATACAGTATCGGTAATTGTATATGCTCTATATTATTGGTGTTGTTGTAATTATTCAATAAAATTGTTTTGAAATAGAAAATGTTCTCTTTCTTTTCTGGGTAGGGCTAACGAATCAGGGTCAGTCTAGAGTCAACAGTCGGAGTGAAAGGATTGAAAAATGAATAAATTTGAGAAAGAGAGAATGAGATCGATTCTAGTTCTTATGGAAAAACATTTTATTTTGGATGATATTTTTCTCGAGTTATCTCTTAAACGTATGATATTCTCTTGTCAGGGGACACTTGACAATATAATCGGGAATGATTCTCCCCCATTTGACTATTGTATGAAACTTTTAAAATGTGACTCAAGTTCTTATAGTCAATTTATTGATATATTAATTGGAACAACGCAGAATCATATTGTAGATATACTTTTGAAAACATTGCCAATGGATTCAATGTAGATGGCTCCCCCATCATTCGAAAGAGCTAACGTCACAGAGCTACTCCTCTCTCCCCCATTTCCCTCTCGTTGAATTTATCGAGCGAAGAGGATCAGTTTTGTTTTAGCTGTGAGTGAGTCAAGTGACATCGGAAACCGAAAAATGTTCTATATATGTCCATTGTGCATGTACACTCTTGGCAGTTGGACTCAATGTGAGAATTGTACAATTATTGATGACTATAGTGAAAAGTGTAAATTATGTAATCCTTGTAAATTACATAGAGGTTATGCAGTACAAATTAAAGTATGTAAGTCATGTAGTGAGGAGGTAAGTGACTCACATTATAGGATACCTGACTTCCATTTGCCACATTTAAATATTTGATCCGTGGGAGAATACTTATACCGCTGTTAGCGGAAAGAATCCCAAACGTGATTTCTGTGTATTTCTAAGAGATTGGTATCGTTGCGGTTTTACATTGTTCAGGGAAGAGGAATCTGGTCTACGATTCAACTGTTGGGGTAACAAGACAATCTGGTTTCTGCGTCATCGTTGTGATGACACCACCTACTATGACTATAAACCAAGTGATTTTTATTTGGCAGTTACGGAATGTGATTCACCATTTGAAAACAATGTATTTGATATTGAATCAAATAGCCTGATTGAAACTCGTGAATATCATAATATTATTGCAAATTGTATCACTGACTATACAAAGATATATAACAAGACTGAAGTTACATTGTACTGTAGAAAATGTGACCCTGACTTTGCAGTCAATCAAGATCAATATAGAGTGAATCCAAATGATTTACCAGCATTAGTGGTTCACGACAGTTGCCTATACATCGAAGATAGAGAAATCTAAAGTGAAAATTTAGAGACATTGTTGTATATATATATATGCATTTTATTAATAAACAAATTCACAAATATTTTTTAAGCACTTTACTCTTAGGGCACTGAAATCAATACTATATAGGTCTGAGAGGATATTTTCCACTAGAAAGTCATTCAGACGAGGATTGTCAACGTAAATGTGGAGAAACTGCTTGTAAGTATAGCCACGACATCGGAACACAAAATATAGTAGTGCATGGAAGCCACAGCTTTTGGTCGTTAGATCACTGCACACCTCTTCCGATTTTGAATAATAGTTTTCCCACTGCTCTCAATATAGTTGCTGATGTGAGGTGTGTAGAGTGTATAGGGTAGACCAAGAGGATCAAAATTCAATCGTCTTCATTGGAATAAATTTGAAAGTGGATATTATCGGAGAGGGGTTGTTGTGGATAAAATTGTTCATAGTATCCATGCTTGACACTCACATCAACATTTACAGCATTGAATAGATTCAATGAGGCGGGGACTGAAGGTTGAGAATCCTTATGAGATAGGTAGGACATTCTAGGAGAAGAAATCTAGTTTCGATCTGACAATTTTCTTTCTGGGACTTCTGTTTACAGCACGTGTCCGCTTTTTCCTTCTTTTATTTGACAAGAGGGATGATTTCTTTCGTTTCCAACCTGAGTGGAGACTGATGAGTGATGCATTGTTTGTCGACCTTTTTAAACCTTTACGATTTTGTTTTAATTTCTCGCCAAGGGTTCACGCACTGGACCTAAGATTTTCCGTAGCACTTTTTTGAAAATCTTTGCCAGAACCCCAATCTTAAAGTGTAGAGGATGAAAAATCTGTCGCAGCTAGTAAAATATATTTTCTGGCCAGAGGTAGTGAAGAGCGAAACAGCTTAGCAAACCAACTGCCAAGACCGTAGCCAGACATTGACGACCAAGAGGATCAAAAAATTAAATCGTCTTCATTGTTTGAAAGATGCACAGCCAATGACCCATCAGCACAGTCGACGGACTGCTATTACCAATAATTAAGCTATTGTTGACACGTTGAATTTTTCAAAGAGAATCTGAGGGTACACAAGAGTATTTGTACTGAGACATGTAGGGGTCCATATTAAATACATTGATTATTTGACTGGTGTTCATGGCGCCAAGTCTAGTAGAACACTGCCTTCGGGAGTGATTTCCCAATAGGTTTCATATTGGTTTAGTGAGATTAGTGCAATACTCTCAGCCAATGGGTCGGCAAATGTACACTCTAAACGCATAGTCCCCATACGTACTATACTCATATCCTGTGTACCAGACAAATCCAGAACAATGATACCATGTGTTTTAGCAAACATATCTTCGGTTATACCATTTTCAAATAGTTGAGAGTCATGATCTAGGGTTTGCATGGTCAACTCGTACAATGTTCTATAGGATTTATCAAAAGATATATTGTAGAGTGGGATGCCGTTTACTTTGCACACAATAGACGAAAGTCCAAACATATCGAATTTATGTGGGCATTCAGTCCATGATCCTATTGCACTGGCGCTTTTTACAAATGCCAACGCTAGTTTTGACGGAATTTCACCATTGATAAAGGATGAATCGGTGAAGGTGCGTGAGCCCATTGCAATATGACGCTGATTGGTGATTGTATGTGGTAAAAGTAGTTTAATATTATTGCCATTGGGTCTAAGTGTTTCCACAGCCAAAGCACCAGAACTCGTGACCTGTTGTTTGCTTACATTCAGTAATACCGATGTGAGTGAGATACTTATATCGGAAGTGGCGGCACGTTCCTTTCTCAATATGAAATAGTATGGTGCAGGAATCAATTTTATATCCAATTTAACATTGGGTAGTAGCCATTGGGGTATATTAAAAATTTCATGATATACTTTTCCAACTAGATGTAATTCACTAGTTGTAGCATTTTTAAGTGTATGTGTACTATCAATATTAGTACTATATTCATATCCATTGGAGATACCTCTCAAGTCCGTGTAGCACTAGGGCAATATCAACATTACTTTAATAGAGAGTGCGGAGTCTGAGATATTGGTGCTTGTACCCAACCACATAACATTAATGTAGACGCTGAGTAGATACAAAAGAGCGTTCAGTATGCACCTTCCTAATGATCTCTTATCGCCCCGAATTGGCATTGTATAATCGGATTTTAGGACTTTCATTTGCAAATCTATAAATGTTGAAGACATTTTCATAAAGTAGTCTTCATTGGAATAAATTTGAAAGTGGATATTATCGGAGAGGGGTTGTTGTGGATAAAATTGTTCATAGTATCCATGCTTAACACTCACATCAACATTTTCAGCATTGAATAGATTCAATGAGGCGGTGATTGAAGGTTCAGAATCCTTATGTGATAGGTAGGACATTCTAGGGGAAGAAATCTAGTTTCGATCTGACACTTTTCTTTCTGGGACTTCTGTTTACAGCATATGTCCACTTTTTCCTTCTTTTGTTTGACAAGAGGGGTGATGTCTTTCGTTTCCGTCCTGAGTGGAGACTGATGAGGGATGCATTGTTTCTTGACCTTTTTAAGCCTTTACCATTCTGTTTTATTCCCTCGCCAAGGGTTCGCGCACTGGACCTAAGATTTTCCGAAGTACTTTTTTAAAATCCTTACCAGAGCCCCAATCGTATAGTGTAGAGGATGCAAAATCTGTCGCAGCCGGTACAAGATATTTTCTAGCCAGTGGTAGTGAAGAGCGAAATAACGTAGCAAACCAACTGCCAAGACCATAGCCAGACATTGACGAGCGACCCTTGTAATAGTCCATTCCATTGCCCTGTTGTCTTGGGCCAAGAGTATTAACATAGCAGTCAATATCAGGACAAGTGAAAACCACTTTTTTATTAGACATCTTGCTTTTGAAAGATGGGACGAAAATGGCATGTAATCACAGCCAACCACGATCAACTTAATATGGGGTCGCCTAATTCAGTTTTTGGTGTTAAGTGACAGAGTTATAACTAGCAAGTGCGTTTGGGGACTTACGGCCGAGGTCGGCCCTTGTCGTGAAGAATATGCCCTCTGTAGTTTTTTCATTCGTGAGATCGTTAGAGGGGGACGTTAGAAATACGTACACAATATTTTTACACGCAGGAGGCGTAGAGAAATATAAACCACGAGTTCGATTCAATACTATTGAAAACATCAAGTCCCCGTATGAATTTTATTGGTATGGCTGTGTCAATATCTTTTATTTTATTATAGGACTTCTGCCAAATACTATACCAATAGTAGATTTTTCTCGCTTTTTCCAAAAACATTTTTTCATAATTTTGAATTATTTTAGCTAAAAGGGTTGTTTTACCTGACATTGACGGTCCACACAGAAACGATCTGAAGGGTGTTTTAAATTGATACATGCTGCGGACAACAGTCTGACTGCAACTAACTGTAAGTCGTTTTTGATCAATTAATAATTAGCAATAATTTCCCCATGTATATTTATTCTCAAGAACAACAAAAACAATATTTAATGGTAACATTTATTTCGGCACTGAATGAAAACAAATATTTGTTCAGTTAACATGCACAACGATAAAAATAACACCTGTTCAACAAGAGCAATTGACAAAATTTCTCCGGTCAACATAAAAAACACTTTTTGTCCATCAACAATAACACTATCTGTACAACACTTATTGTCTTAAAAACACTTTTTTTTTGTTCATCATCACGTTATGTACATTAGCACAGAGTAGAACACTTTTCTATACAACAACAACAACAACAACACTTTTTTGTACAACAAAAAAAACACTTGAAAACAAAACTTGAAAAAAACACTGGAAAATTGATCGCACAGTTGAACGTTATGAATTTAAAGATTGTGTCCCCCCCCCACCCCGGGGACAGTAGGGCCGAAGGCCGGCTGACCGTGGGCGGGACCCCCCACCCCCCCGGGGCGTCCGGGGGAAGGGCCCCCCCCCCCCGGAGCGACGGGGGAAAAACAATAGTTGTCCGGTCACTGCTACTGCTACATGTTAGTGGTTGGGTTAGTGGTGGTTAGTGCTGGGGGTAGATTAGTTGGTTAAGTTAATTTATGAACAGGTTGAATGGTGGTGGTGGTTAGTTCAGGTTAGGTTAATTTATCCAGACCAAGTTGATTACGATAGTCCATGCATTCAACTCGATCCGAAATACGGTAGTGGCCGTGGGGTAGGACAGTCAAACCATTCTCGAGCACATAGACTTTGTCGGATATACACGACATTGCATTCTTTTCCACTCTCACAGTATAATTTCTATACTGTAGAGAGTGAATTGCAAGCACTTGTGCTCTCGGTACTAGGCTACTTTCTACACAGTCTCTGTACACACTCATGTTGAAATTGCTCTTTACAAAATGTGTAGGCACCTCTTTACACGCCTTCTTTTCATCCCCACTATGAGTTTCCACGCAATAAACTTTGGGGCCCGGGATCACCCCCCTGGATATCAAATCACTCCCCGTCTCTGATTTTAACATTAATAATTGGTTGGGGGCTTGACGTTTCACCAACTCGGGGTAGAGAGATGGATTCCAGTTGGTGAAATCCATCCGCGAGCTGATGTGCACCCCATTTTGCAAATCACCCAATAAATCCAATTCAGCCCCATTTACCTTTAACAGCAGAGAATCTGTATCACCATAGTAAACTTGAACCTCCCCTCCCGTGGCCATTGCACCTTGCACACATTGTAAAAAAACGACAACATGAGCTTTTTTGAAATTTCCAGTACTGAACTGCCATCTGCAATATTCTTGTTCAGCACCACATTTCTTTCTCGCCTGTGTAGGAGAACCATGCCGGCCTCAATGCTCGTGAATGATGTAAAATTGGGGTCGGCAATAATTCGTGCCCACTCTAGAGGGTTAGTCACAACGTCGGAGCGAGATCTATTACGAACGCTTTCACACATTTTGCCAAACGCTGACTTTAGAATGAGCTTATACATTTCCTTCTCCACCTTTGTATTGGCCCTAGAGCGTTTATCGACAAAAGTGTCAATAAACCTTTTCTAGTAGGGTCGCTGATTGAACTGCAGGACCCTGTGTATTTTAGTGATCTTGAAGACGATGCTCACCATCCAATGCAAAAGCACATGGTGAACCACGATATTCTCCTTAGGGTCCAAATAAGCAAACAGTTTCTGTTTAGAGGGAGTCCAGTGCATCCCCATATCCTCAACCAATGAACGATTGTAGGGGCTCAGAGAGTCCCTGCTCACCGGCCGATTGATACAGGGAAAGACAAAATCTTTGACTGAGTCGTGAAGCGCCAGCGGAATGTGACCATCAAATTCAAAGAACCATCCTTGTGGCCCATTGTCCTCAACGGTGGTAATGTCGGGGAACTCACAAGGATTCTCAAGCCATTGATAGTTCCCACACAGCAAAGAGTAGTGTGACATTGCCGAGGGGTACAGTGAGTTCATGTCCAAGAACACTGCATTTGACTTTGCACCGGTACTTTGTCCGCTCGGATCGGTTGATAAGACGCGGTCCCCATGAAAAATATACCCTCCCATCATTGAACGCTCCACAAAAGGGTGTTTATCTATGTCGGTGATTCGGCCTATTTAATCCCGGCTAATTTTTTAAATTAAATCCATCACTAAATGCCGTTTAGACAAATAACGGCCTATATATAACCCGAACTCTGAATAGATCTGATCTGTTTTCTTACAGATTATATCCAACAGAGTTAGAACGTCACTGGCCAAGTACAGTCTACAATAATCCCACCCATTTTTACAATCCCCCTTGGACCACACCTTCTTGGCCAACTCATATTCCTCGGCAGTGCATTCACTGTTGGTCAGGGAATTGTAAACAGATTCAATGGGCGGTAGTTTCACCTCGCTTAAGCGAGTGCAAGAGCAGTAATAATCGTATGCGTATATACCTTTGCAGGTCAAAAGGTCATACACTTCACCGTCTTGAAAGTGCTGTTTAAGCAAGGGGAATCTATCATTATGGTCCCTCTTCTGCACTTTAATCAATTCACTCAATACCTTGGGAAAAAACTACAGGACTATTAATACCTGGTATTATTCCAACATATCCATTCATCATACGGAACCCGCCATTCACGTTAGAGACGAAAGACGATTTCGGCTGATATGAGGATTATGTTATAGATAAATTACCTATTCATCCATGCGTCCTCTCCTCCCCCTCCCTCCAGATGCATACGTGCCAGTGCCGGTAAAATAAATATTAAGTCAAAATTAGAGTTGTGGATAGAAACAGGAATAAAAAACTACTGACTAACATTTAAGTTACACGATTGATGCGCTACCCCGCGAAAATTACTACCCCCCGAGGATATTTCCTGCCACAAGTGATTATGATCTCTGACTTTCCCCCTCCCCCTCTTTTCCCTTTAGTCCCCTTATCCCCCTCCTCTGCAAACTCTCCCTTACAAACCCAACATATTTTTTGATTTTTAATCGCGAGACGATCCTCTGCGGACAACACCATTGGATAATGGGTATTTCTCAAATGAGAAATAGCGCCATTAGCCGTGCCAATCAGTTTAGTCAGTGCCTTAACCACGCACTCGTTCTCATCCAATGTTTCTACTATTTCTAACAACCGCATTGTGTTAAAACTATATTTTTGTGCGTGGGCATAGGACGTTGCAATATCCTGATGTTCTTTGACTCAGTTTGGAAATTGGGGATCATTCACCTCCACCAGCTTAGCTTCACAGTCTAAAGATATTTTGTTGCACTGAAGAAGGGCATTTTGGAAATTTTTGAATCGTAGAATGGCCCTATCCCCTGTAGCCGTTTCCACTGTCTGGTAGCCATGACGGCTACAATGCTTCATGTTATCTTGCAGCTTTAGTTCAGTCCAAAATCGTGACAAAAATGTTGAACAGTAGAAACGGGCACTCTGTTTCTTACCCTCCCCCAGAAATCTAGTGATGTCAGTGATAGGATTAAAATGACCGAGTGCATTCGGTTCACTAGTCGGTATGTATAAGCATCCAAACCCAGGGTTTAACCAAATCAACTGAGGGGCTCCTTACGGGGAAGACCACCCCCTTCTTTTTAGGGCGAGTTCCATCTTCAAATTCTGCTTAATATTGTACCACAGTAACGCCGATATTTAAGTAGGTATTAGCCCTTTCAAAAATATCAATGAATCGAAGCGTTACTGGGTATTTCCCCTCCAAACAAGAAAAATCTAAAATAGGGAAAACGAACCCTTCCTTCCCTTGCACAGCCCAAATGTTTAAATTTATCATGCTAGCGTCCCGAGCTAGAGGCTCGAATGTTGATATGAGGAAAGCATATCGGAAACACATTTGATCTGTTTCAAAACAGATCTGCTGGACACCTTGACAACCTTCTGGATCTGGATTATAATTTAAAACTACTGCTCTCAGACCCTGCCCCCCCTCTTAACTTCAAATCTTTCTTAAATTTACAAATATTATCGCTTAAATTTTCAACAAAAAGAACTAAAGATCCACTACCGTTTTCGTTAAAGTTCTCAAGATGCGTTATAATTTGATCTACCCAATCTATGAAAACACCCCCAAAATTTTCCAAATTCGAATAAACCAAACGCATCTCGGAATGTATAAAATGATAGTAAACCTCACTTTTTCCCTCATTTAAATAAAAAACCTTTAGAACAATGGAAACCTTAATTGAATCCCTCCCCCACAATTGAATCGGGTTCTCCAGAAGTGCACGAATTTTATCTACATATGCATGCACAATTTCTATAGGATCAAAAACAAATTTTCCCCCCATAAGTGTATTAAAGGGATCACCAAACGTCGCAGTGAAAACAACTATATTATTTAAAATTATATTCGACAATTGAAAATCGGAGAGAGTTGTACCCCCCTTCCCCTCTTGTATATTACCCCTCCCCAAGTTGTTCAACAATATCTGGCGAATGCTCCACTTCAGTTGTTCGAAGTGGAGTCGTTATGGTATAGGAGGCTGGTGGAGGAGGGTTCCCGGTAAAAAAAAAAAAAACCTTCAAAGTATTCGGGCTCAAGTATAACACCTCAAATTCGCTATTATTTAAATTAAAAAAATAAGCTAAAAAGTCATCAATATCGAAAGGTACTTCAATAGAGTTAATGATTTCGTTGTCCTGAAACTCCACTGGCGGTGTTAGAATTGGTTCCTCCTCTTCTTCACTGGACGGTGAATAGGGGACCAATGGTCGCCCGATCTATAGATGAAAAATAGCTTATTTTCAAAGTGTTCAAATCATCCCTAAAGTTAAAATTCTGATTATTGCATAATATAATTTTGTTAATACAAATGAAGATAATCTAAGATCTGAAAAGTAAGGCGACACTTTGTTCATCTATTTTCAGTTCTCCAATTTTTTTTTTTTTGCGGCACTTTCCCACAGTACATCCCCCGGCCCTTCCCGGACCCACCGGTGCATCCCTGTGGCACTTCCCTGACCCGTGGCGCATCCCCCGGCGCTTCCCTAACCTTGCCCCACAGCACTTCCCTGACCCATCGGTACATTCCGGGATCCGCGGCCCCCGGCCATTTACATAATATCCCAAAAAGCTGAAATATTTCTAATTCCATACTGGTTTAGTAAACACATGAGTTTAATTATGGAGGTTAGATGAACGAGTTTGAACTTCAAAATGTTGAGAATCGTTAAGCCGCTTTCCCCCTCACTTCTTAGGCATTATACCGCTATGTTTTGACATAAAGCTCTCTGCGCGAGATTATAAATAATTTTGGCATCTCCTTTCCCTGTTTTGTTTTACATTAGCGGTTTCAGTCAATCAAGGTTTCAATGGCCATTGCGTAATTCTGTGTTTTCTGAAATAGCGGAGAACAAATTGTCTGCAAAATTAATATTTTAAGACATCGGATTTCTATATTCTATGTAAGATCGAAACATGGCACGATAGAAATATTCAGTTTAAATTAGAACGACAATATGTGACAGATGGGATAATCTCTCTCAAAATTAGGTGAAAAAGAGCAGTCGGTGTTTCTAAGGTACCGAAAAATATATGTGAGAGCAATATAGAAAATAGTAAAGATTAAAAAAAATAAAAATTTGAGTTTCAAAGGTGGTGATTATTAATAGAAAGTACCTAAAAATATTTGCATATGAGATATCGAAGCGATAGCAAAGTTATAAAAGAGTGGTTTCTTTGCAAAAAAAAAATTACATTTAGATATCTCTGAGGGAGATAAATTTAAAACAATTGTGGGGGGGTGAGGGATTAATATCCCGCTGAGAAAAGTTTATATTGGGATTGAAAAAGAAAAAACATTGGAAAAAATAGAAAGGTAGGAAAAAATGCTTACATTTGCATAATCCGTCTGGGCTTGGGTGCCCGAAGGACCAGGTAACGTGTGTTGGAGGGCGGGCGGGGCAGCTCCTAAGACCCTCGATATTGCATGATAAGGGGGTGGCGGGCCGGCTATTTCACGATCTTGCGTAGCTTCGGCATTGTAGTTAACCACCCACTCTCTCTTAAGTTTTCTGCCAGGCTGCATTGGGACTGGCACTGATGGGGCTGCCTCACCCTCTCTGGCTTTCTTGGAAGAAGGGGGCATGCATTCTTCATAATTGCCCTTAAAAAGAAGAGAAAAAATTAGTATCAAAATAATTTGCCCCTTTTTTTACAGAAAGAAAGTTAGTACCCTCATCCATATAATTTTGTTTAGAAAAGCAAATAAAACTGTTTTAATTTGACAGCCAAAACAAAACCTTTTGGCTAGACCGATAGCGTGAACACATCGGAAAAGGGGTGAAAACTAATTTAACCTCGCGTATAGCATTATGTCAAAACCAGAGCGGCATTTTCATTAAAAATTGACAGAAGTCAGTGGTCGCTTTTAGCTAGGATATAGAACACTTAAAATTGCATAAATTTAACAAAAGGATAATTATTTCTTTTTGCGAGAGTTTTGTTGTAAAACAGTGAGGGGGGGGGTTAGGTTTTGAGGGTAAAAGAAAATATTTTATGTATTTAATTTTGACGGAGAAACAGTGCCTTGTGACTGTGGCTGCCGCGCTCGTAAACACAGAGGAACAGGGGTGTCAGCTAATTTTAACCTCGCGTAGCGCAGTATGTCAAAACCAGAGCGGCATTTTCATTAAAAATTGACAGAAGTCAATGGTCGCTTTTAGCTAGGATATAGAACACTTAAAATTGCATAAATTTAACGAAATGGTAATTATTTCTTTTTGCGAGAGTTTTGTTGTAAAACAGTGAGGGGGGGTTAGGTTTTGAGGGTAAAAGAAAATATTTTATGTATTTAATTTTGACGGAGAAACAGGTCCTTTTGACTTTGGCTGCCGCGCTCGTAAACACATAGGAAAAGGGGTGACAGCTAATTTTAACCTCGCATAGAGCATTATGTCAAAACCAGAGCGGCATTTTCATTAAAAAGTGACGGAAGTCAGTGGTCGCTTTTAGCTTTGATAGAGACAAATTACCAGTTCATAGAGTTAACGAAAGGAGACGATGTTATTTTTGTGAGAGAAGTTATTTAAACCGTTTAGGGGGGGGGGGTTAGTTGGGTATGGTCAAATAAAATATTGTTTGCAATTAATTTTTAATTATACACTGGGAATGGGTACAGTTGCTGAAGCGCTCATCCGCACAGTGGAAAGGGGTGACAGATAATTTTAAACTCGTTTCCAGCATTATGTCAAAACAGGGCGGCATTTTCATTAAAAATTGACAGAAGTCAGTGATTGCTTTAGCTGGAAATATAGAATGAAGGAATTTATCGAAATGGTATTTCTTTTTGCGAGAATTTGATTGTAAAACAATGGTGGGGGGGGGGGGTTTGGGGTAAAGGAATATATTTACGTTTTAGCTGAATATACTGGAGGATGTCCAAGGAAAATAATTTTATTTGAAAATGTACTAAAACGGAACTTACATGGTAAATTGTAGTTGCCAAGGCTTCTATTTCATCAATATTATCCATTTTAGTTTACACTGTGTCAAAATACTTTCTGATAATTTAATCACATTGCATGTCCGTTATATACGAAATCTCAAGGGCGAATTGTTATGTAATGGGTAAAATTATATGTAAGCAGGCCCCTGATTATTTGAGAAGGAGTATGTAACCGACTCTCTGATTGGCTGAGCAGGAAACACGTGATCTAACTGTTTCCGGGAAACTCATAACATTTGGTGAGAGCAACAATAACAAATACTATTTCTGGATCATAACATTCACGATTGATTATGCAATCAAGTTCTTGGAAATTCACTTCCCCCTCGAGTCCTAGATCAATAACATTGTTCCAGTTAGAATTCAATGCGCATGTGCAACCTTCGTTTCGGAGTTATTACACATAGAAACATCAAATAAATCGACCTTGGAAAAAGAGGTCATTGACCGATTACGCAATCATTCTCCCTAGGGAGGCTATGCCCATATAAGGAGTTCGTTCAGTATCAATAGGGTCACTTCTACTGTCAAGCATGGCTCTGAAGCGAGGGCGCTCCGAAAGACGGAGGAGGATTTGCTAGATGATTTCCAGAGATATTGTCTACAGATTAGTTTGGGTATCCATCTGACTGACCATATTTCAAATAGTAAGCTGTTCAAAAAAATGTGGTTCAATCCCGCTTTCTAAGGCTATAATGAGAACAAGGTTGAGATGGCTAGAACACGTTCCTAAGATAGATAAGATATTTATTTAAAAAAAATCTCTATCACAAGCCCACAAAGGGCCGAATTTAGACTTCGGAGTAGACAAATCATATGGTTACACGAAAACTGGCAAAAATACAAAAAAACAACAACGAAAAGCAGGCCCATCTAGGGCCAAACGAAAATAAGGTCGTCCCCAAATGGGATGGGAGGATGTCGTAAGGAAATAATTAAGGGAAACTAGAACTTATTGGGAGGGTATAAAGAGGGAGCCTTTTAATAGATTGGAATGGAGGAAGAGCATGCGTAGCTGTGTTGGCCTCAGGCGGCTTGGTGCTGCATTGAATTGTTAGTAGTAATAGTAGGAGTAGTAGCTATATATTAAGAATTTATAAATTGAACAAACAAGAAGTAAGTGGCATTGCAGAAGCAGAGAAAGCAAAACAGAGATAATTAGATAAAGCAACGAGCTAGACGTGCTTTCAAAAAATCGAGAAATATCTGTCAAAGCCAAAATTGTACTGTCAACTTGAAATTGCGACTACTCAAGAGCAACGCACTTTCTATTCTATTTTACTCCTCAGAATGCTGGAAACAAAATGAACAATTACGAAAGCGAATTCTATCCTTTGAGACAATATATCCCAGGACACTATTGAATGTCAACTTCCTCAACAAGATCACAAATGCTGAAGTTGGAAAACGCATGGGAAAGCCAATATAATTATGACCTAATTGAAATTAAGGACGTGTCAGGTAATCATATGTGTCATCTCATTCACTTGTTTGAAGAACAGATCCTAAATGAAGTGCCTACGGCAGACAACTGAGAAAAAGGAAAAGTGGTTGCTCTGTACATGTTCTGCGTAATCAGCACAATAGCAATTTAAATAACCCAACCTTTCTTTAAAAATTAATTTTACCTTCAAAAATATCGAAAAAACTCAATTTTTGTGTAAAATATATACGAGAATATATATATATATATATATATATATATATATATATATATATATATATATATATATATATATATATATATATATATATATATATATATATATATATATATATATATATATATATATATATATATATATATATATATATATATATATATATATATTTATTATATATATATATATATATATATATATATATATATATATATATATATATATATATATATATATATATATATATATATATATATATATAGAACGACAAAAAAACATACGAAATTACATAAGAAAATACTGTCATTTTCGGTGTTGAGGAGGGGGGCGCAGGCCCAAGCTCTGAAGGCAGGATCGGCAAGCCTTGCTCGTCTGGCCTAGATCTACCACAGCACAACCTATTTATACTTGTACTTTTTACTTCTTTTAAGTTATCCTTGGCTCTTAGGGTGCTACAGATAAACAGACATGCCTGGCTCCAGGCTGTAGCGGATATAGACCTCATAATCTGGGGGGTGGACAAGGTTTACCATATGAAATAAAAGGAATTTAATGTCAGAAAAACGAGGGGGGCTGCCCCCTGCCCAGACTTAGAATCACCACTGACCCCAGGAGATTCAGTCCTCAGCTATTTGTTCACTGATCGACAACCTCACCATGATTTTGAATATTTTTGAAAATTCATTTTACCAAAGGAACTCCAATCCAATGACATCCACTGCATGTTTAACCTAAGGGAAATTAAGGTTAGGTAGGATCCGCCGTTACTATCACGATGAGGATAAGGAGTCGAATATTTCAACAACTAACGGAGTTGCAGACTTCTTCAAGTAAAAGATGGAAAGTGTCACGGAAACGCCAGTAGGGGGGAAGAACTAGGGTCTCATGACCCATCCCCTCCATTCAATCAAAATCACGACATTATTTACCTGGCTTATATTTTCCAAATAATATGCCCATAGTAAGCGTGTTTTTTTTTCCAATTGTTGCCCTCCCTCCCTCCAATATAAGTTCTTTTGCACCTTTGCTATATCAAACAGTTCGTGGTAACGAACTGTAAGTAAGGAGCGACCCGGTTCAATAGTAACCAAAACTCTAGAAAACAGAATTTTGATACCAATAGATACATCAGAAGAATCAGATTTTTATGCTGATTTCAAATATATAAGTTTCATCAAGTTTAATTTTACTCATCAAAAGTTACGCGCCTGAGAAAATTTGCCTTATTTTCGAAAAAAGGGCGAAACAACCCCTAAAAATCATAGAACTTAAATAAAAACACACCATCAGATTCAGCGTATCAAAGAACACTACTTTAGAAGTTTCAAGCTCCTATCTGCAAAGATTTGGAATTTTATATCTTTGCCAGAAGATAGATCACGGATGCGTGTTTATTTGTTGTTTCTTGTTTTTTTTTTGTTTTGTTTTTTTTATTTTCCCAGGGGTGATCGTATCGATCCAGTAGTCCTAAAATATCGTGAGAGGGCTTATTCGAACGGAAATTAAAAGTTCTAGTGCCCTTTTTAACTGACCAAAAAAATTGGAGGGCAACTTGGCTCCCTCCCACGCTCATTTTTTCCCCTAAGTCACCCAATCAAAATTTTGAGACAGCCATTTTGTTCAGCATAGTCGAAAATCTACTTAATATGTCTTTGAGAATGACTTAATCCCCCACTGTTCCCGGGGGAAGGGCTGCAAGTTATAAACTTTGCCCATTGTTTACATATAGTATTGGTTATTGGGAAGCATACAGGGGTTTTCAGGAAGAATTTTTTTCTTGTGGGGGGTCGGGGTCAGAGTAGGGGATACGGGTAAGGATCTTTCCATGGAGGATATTTCCTTGGGGGAAGGGACATTTCTATGAAGACATTTCCCAGCATTATTTAAAAAAAACGATCAGAAATTATATAAAAAAAACAAGTTTTTTTCAACTGAAAGTAAGAAGCAACTTTAAAAATTAAAACGAACAAAAAGTATTACATATCTGAGGGGGTCTACCCCCAAGTCAATACCTTACTCTTTACGCTAAAGTATTTTTTAGTACTTTCAAAAGAGCCATCTATTGTAATTAGACAGCCTGTGTGATTGAGGGGCCTCCGATTCAGACAAGATTCAATCTATAGCATAAAGGATGAGGTATTGGCTAGAGGGCAAATTCCCTAACATACTTAATTAAAACGTACAAATATAGAAGATTGTTACGTAAGTTAATTCTTAAGTTACGTCAGAACAAAATTTTGAGAAAGCGATTTAGCCAAAAAAAGGAAAACTAATATGCGAATTTTGTTTTAATTATTCATGTACGATCAGCCCAAATCGAACCTGCATTAATTCAAATACTTTGAGAAATTAACTAAAAAAAACAAGTTTTTTTAACTGAAAGTACGGATTGACAATAAAACTTAAAAGGAAAAGAAATTATTCTGGATGTGTAAGTGGCTATCCCTTCCTCAACGCCGAGCTCCTTACGCTAAAGCTTGACTCTGTCTCACACCTTTATTTTTTAAAACAATAAAAAACTTTAGCGTAAAGAGCGAGGCGTTGAGGTGGGGACAGCCCCTTTCATATACGGAATAATTTCTGTTCGTTTTAAGTTTTAATGTCGTTCCTTACTTTCAGTTAAAAAAAACTTGTTTTTTTAGTTGATCTTACTATTAGAGCTAATCCATCTACAATTTAAGGCAAATGGTTATTCAATACAAGACGAATCACTTACCAATACCACGGAATCTGCAGCTTCCTTTACGTCGTTTTCCGGCTTTAAAATATCTTCCATTTCTATCTGCACGTTCGATTTTACTATTGTAGCATTTTCTACCTCATTTTCCGCTCTCATTTTCGGAGATTCTTCAAAAGAACAGTATTATAGTACTAATATTTCATTCCCTCAGGACAGCATTTTAGTGCCTACAAGAAAGCGGTTTTCCAAAAAAATCAGCTTTAAAGTTTTGCTGTTCCTATAGTACATTGTTAGTATAGTATAGTTATAGTATAGTTAGTTATAGTACATTGTATATGCTGTTCCTATAGTACATGTTCATATATATAATTAATGCGTACATAACAGCTCCGGTAATTCGTAAGGCGGTATGTTACACAATACCATGCTTTAAGGAGAGCGGGAAAACGATATTTAGGTTTATCGATTGTTATTAGCACAATTCTTCCCTAAGGAAGGTTTTAGCTTCCAAGACAAGAAAAAAACAATTTTAAGACCAACACTTCCGGGCTTTAACAATATCAGCATTGGAGAAAAGCAAGGTATTGGTAAGCTACTTGGCAAAAAAAAATTCTATGCGAAGAATAACCTTCGAAAAAATTCAACATAAAAAAAACACACAGAATGATGCTCCAGGGGTGTCAATTGGAGGGGGGTGTATATGCCCCCTCTGGGTCCCTTCCCCTCCCCTTTTCACTGAAATACCTTTCTGTATTTCCATTGAAAAAAAGGCAAAATTCCCCCCTAGGGAATGCTACCATTTCATCAAACCGTCACAAGCACTAAACGTCATTTTGTCGACAAGGAAAATCCGTCAGAATATCAACACGTCAGGAAATCGACAGTCATAGCATCGACAGATCAGGATATCGACAGTCACAATCGCTACCCGTCAGAACGTCGACAGTCATAACATCGACACGTCAGTTCATCGACAGTCACAATCGCTACCCTTCAGAACGTCGAAAAAAAATTAGATTTTTTTAGATTAAATCTAATTTTTTAGATTAATATCGAAGTGTCGATATTATGACTATCGAGGTTCTGACGGTTAGTGGTTCTGACGGACTTTCGTTATGTAAAAAAATTTATAAGTTTATATAATAGTAATAAGTATATAATAGTTTAGAAACAAAGTTCGGTTATATATTTGCACATCAGGGGGGTAGTGGAAAAGCATAGCATATATTAAATACGTAACCTAACATAACCTAAGTATCTTTCCCCCCTAAACCCCCCCAAAAAAGTTTTCGATGTTATGACGTGTCGATGTTATGACTGTCGACGTTCTGACGGTTAATGGTTCTGACAGGTTTTCGTTATGAAAAAAATTTGTGATGTTATGACGTGTCGATGTTATGACTGTCGACGTTCTAACGGGTAGCCATTGTGACTGTCGGTGAACTGACGTGTCGACGTTCTGATGGGTAGCGATTGTGACTGTTGATGAACTGACGCGTCGATGTTATGACTGTCGATGTTCTGACGGGTAGCGATTGTGAATGTCGATGTCCTGACGTGTTGATTGTCGATGTTCTGACGTGTCAATGTTCTGACGGATTTTTTGTTGATGTTATGACGAATTTTGTCGATGTCCTGACGGTAGTGGTCCTGACTTGTCGATGTCATGACGCCTCCCCCCCCCCTAGATCTAAAAAAATACATTCACCCCCCCCCCAATTTCCGTGAACTGACACCACTGCAAGGCTCCGAACTCATTTTGTACTGGAAAGGGTAAATCCAAAACTTTGGATGTAAAAGAAACAGAGCTGGAGAATTAGAAATTGAGTGTTTTAGAACATCTAAATAACTGTGAAGGGGTGTAATTAGTTTTACTATAGAAAAAGAAGTAGAATGGGGGAAATAATGAATTAGTATTTTTATGGGGGAAATAATGAATTAGTATTTTCAGTTTACTCTAAATCCTGAATAATAGTTGCTACTTATCCTTTATGTTAAACCATCCTATTCAAATTATAACGGGGATAATTCTTTCATTAAATGATAGGGTATTAATACTAACATCACGAAAGTGTATGGAGAACGGACCTAATTTTCAATTGGGAATGGATACCCCAAAAAGCAATTAATTCTAAAACTATAAAAGAAAAAAAACAAAAATTGAATTAACCAGGAATTGTAGAAAAAGATGAAACAGACCAAACATCAACTACGAATAACGACCAGTTATTCCTTCGTCAAAGTGAAAATTATAGAAACAATTCTGAAATATACAATATAAAAACAGCTTCTAAATCTTAACTAACGGTAGGATCTTTACGTAATACCAAAAAAAACACAAAGTGGTGTGCATAGAATACTCTCGCCCGTGTGGAAAATTTTAAGTGGGGACAATAAAATTTACAAAATTGGCTTCAACAGCATAATACAGCAAAAGGTCCCTCCATGAAGTTTAAAAAAGACTAAAAAACATTCGAATCAGCAGCAGCTGCGGAACTTTTTTTTTATCTTCGCCCCATATGCTAATATAATGTTTGATCATACGAAAATAATTGATAATTAGCTTTGGAAAGTTTTATCGAGATCCTAGAAATGGAAAAAAAAAATCTAGAAGGAGACAAGTATAAATGGGGAAAAGGGTTAATACACATTAAATACTTTTCGCAAAAGTTTAAATAAAAAAAACAGCCAGAGCTTTATACATATTTCGAACAATAAAGAATTGGGATTGGGTTGAATGGGAGCTGAGTTGCACAGTAGTAGAGTTAAATAGGACTGGATTAAGCGGGGGTTGAATTGGGGAGGGGGGGTTGAAATACGTTGGCTAAATTAGGGTGTGATTGTACAGGGCTGATCTGAATGATGGTTGAGATGTGGGTGGGTTGAGCTAAGCTGGAGTTGAACTGAATGGCGGTTGAGTTAAAAGGGATTGAGTTCAATGGATGTTGAGTTGAACAAGGGATGAATTAAATAGGGCGAGCTGAACGCAATTGAGTTAAATGGGGTTGAGTTACACGGGAACCAACTTAAACGGACATAAATTCCTATCTATTATTAATGGAACCCAAAACAAACAGAAATTAAAATGAATAGCCAGATCAAACAAAAAGATAACAGATACTGATATAGATGAATAAATTAATCCCAAAACACACAAATATTAAAATCAATAATCAAGTCAAACATAAAACGATCAGAAATTAGTACAAACAGGGGTAGAGCTACTACCCCCTGATGCTTCTAAAGGATAGGCGTCATTTGTGGTTTACTGATAATTATTTGTATTTTAAGCTGTGTGGTTTTACTTGTCATAGCATCAACTTCGAAGTGGCAACACAATAATAACATAAAATAACAAGGCTAATCAAAGTTTACAAATAAGAGGGATGCTACTTCACCTAACTTATTTAGAGCCTTCCCCAACACGATATTTGAAGTCTCCCCTTTCTTTCTTGCACTAAATGAAAGTTTAAACTCCCCGCCCCCCGATCCGTTACCGAGATATTGCAGATATGATAATCTGATAACTAGAATATACATAGTGTCTTTGATTTAGCGCATCCCTCTCCCCAAATTCAAAATTCAGCAACCACTCGCCCCCACCCTTAATATTTCAACACAAGGCTGTTCCTGGGATATAAAAAATATGGTACTTTATTAGCCTTGCAATACACGGTGTCTTTTGATTTACCTGTTAATTTACCTGTGCACAGTTTAGAAGTCCCATAGAAGTTTATAGTGCAAAAGTTTCAGTGAATCAGAGACAAAATTTTTAGCCCCCTCCTTCGCCACAAAACTTTAATTCCCTTTGCCCTATTCTCTCGCTTAACTTTTCCCAGCAATAACTGAAAGTATAATCTTCAGCCTTCAAACCGTTCACAAGATACTGCAGATAGGCTATTTCGATGACCTGAGTAGTATGCTTCATCTGGATTTGCGGCCTTTACGTTCCATCCTGTGTTATTTGCGGCCTTTACGTTCCTTGGTGCCTTTCCAGAGCATGTACCTATGGATTTGGGGCCTTTACGTTCCTTGGGACCTTTCAAGAGCATGTACTTATGGATTCTAGGCCTTTACGTTCCTTCCTATGCTATTTGGGGCCTTTACGTTCCTTCCTATGCTATTTGGGGCCTTTACGTTCCTTCCTTTGTCATTTGGGACCTTCCTATGCTATTTTCAAAGAGAGTGAGTATAACTTGATTGGTGATTGGGATTTGAATAAAAGGAATAGTTTTCTTTACAATTCATATTAGTAAGAGAATTAAATTCAAAGAGAATAGTTTATTTGATGATATCTCATTTGCATTAAGGTAACTCAATTTGCGAAAAGGTATTCCATTTGCACAACTCTGCTCTGATTGAATTGTCGCCGACAATGGGTCGAAAACGACATGTAATCACTGCTAAAACTTTTGTTGTTGCTAGAGGATTACCCAATTCACTTCTTAGTGTTAACTGACAAAGTTCCAAATACGAACATTTTGAAAAGCAGACAGGTTTTTTTTTTGTTTAGCATTTGCAAAAAAAAGGGGTAATTAGTGATTAGTTAATTTTTTAACATGAAATCTCTGAATAAAATATTTTCTAAGCATGTATTTGACGATGGATAAAAGGGTTAAGGTGATTAGCAATTACGAGCGAGGATTCCTCCACTGGTTCGTGGCAGATTCCCCCACTATTTGCTTGCCTTTCCTTGGCACCTTTCCAAATAAGCGGGGATCCCCCACCGGTTCCTACACATTGCAAAAAAGTGAGCAGTATGAAAACTCCACGTTTTCAACCAGACTGGTTTTTTAGCTAAATCTTTTGAAACAGTCCAGCCTCTATTTCTGACCGTTTAAGTTTTAATGTTAGTGTTGTCAGTCAAAAGCTATGACCTTGAGAAAAGAGCTTAAGAAAATTGCCTGATTATCAAAAAATGGGGAAACATCCTCCAAAAGTCGACAGGAATGCCCCTCTCCAGCGCTTTGTTGGATATGTTGAATAAAATATGCAAAGTCGACATAGCTTTATTTCATTTTTTGTAAGGTTAATTTAGACGAGGTTAGCCTACGTGCGCGCACGTACCCTCGTCGAAATTAACCTGAAAAAATGAAATAAAGCTATGTCGGCGTTGCATATTTTATTAAGCATAACCGAGACCGCGCTGGAGGGGGGCATTCCTGTCGACTTTTGGAGGATGTTTCCCCCATTTTTTAATAATCAGGCAATTTTCTTAAGCTCTTTTCTCAAGGTCATAGCTTTTGACTGACAACACTAACATCAAAACTTAAACGGTCAGAAATAGAGGCTGGGCTGTTTCCAAAGATTTAGCTAAAAAACCAGTCTTGTTGAAAACGTGGAATTTTCGTACTGCTCACTTTTTTGCAGTGTGTCGGAAACAGTGGGGAGTCCCTGCTCATTTGGAAAGGTGCAAAGAAAAGGCAAGCAAACAGCATGTAATTTCAAAACGTGTTTAATCACTTTTCTTGAATGAAGTATCTGTACTGTATATTCAAGAGGTGAAATCAATAAAGAGCTTGTTACTTACTTACAAATATTTTCCTAATTTCTTGAATGAAATTTCCGTATTGTGTATCCAAGAGTTGACTTCAAAAAAAAATTGTTACTTACTGAGAATTTTTTCATAATTTCTTGAATTAAATTTCTAAATCGTGTAGCTAAGTGAAAATTGTTTGTGATAAAGAAAAAAAATTTACTTACTTGCGATTTTTTCATAATTTCTTGAATGAAGTATCTCTACTGTATATCCAAGAGGTGAAATCAAAAAAAGAGTTTGTTACTTACTTACAAATATTTTCATAATTTCTTGAATGAAATTTCCGTATTGTGTATCGAAGAGTTGACTTCAAGAAAGAAATTGTTACTTACTGAGAATTTCTTCATAATTTCTTGAATTAAATTTCTACATCGTTTATCTAAGTCGTGAAAACACTTAAGAGTTTGTTACTTACTTAGATTTTTGTCATAATTTCTTGAACGAAATGTCTTTTTGTTTGTCCAGCAGGTGAATTCAAGAAAGAATTTGCTACTTACTTACAATTTTTTCATAATTTCTTTAATGAAATTTATGTATTGTGTATCCAAGAGGTGACTTCAATAAATAATTTGTAACTTACTTAAAATTTTTTTTATATTTTCTTAAATGAAGTTTCTGCCTTACGTCTCCAAAAGGTGACTTCAGAAAAGAGTTTGTTACTTGCTTTATATTTTTCATAATATTTTAGATGAAAGTTCTATATTGTGTATCTAAGAGCTAACTTCAAGAAAAGAAATTGTTACTTACCGAAAATTTTTTCATAATTTCTTGAATTAAATTTCTACTATCTAAGTCATGAAAACAAGAATGAGTTTGTTACTTACTTAGAATTTCGTTATAATTTCTTGAACGAAACGTCTTTTTTATTGATCCAGGAGGTGAATTCGAGAAAGAATTTGCTACTTACTTACAATTTTTGATAATTTCTTAAATAAAATTTATGCATTTTGTATCCAAGAGGTGACTTCAAGAATGAGTGTGTTACCTATTTACAATTCCTTCCTAATTTCATGAATGAAATTTTAGTATTGTGTATCCAATAGGTGAAAACAATAAAGAGTTTATTACTTACTTGCGATTTTGTTATGATTTCTTGAATAAATTTCTGTATTGTGCAACCCAATGGCGAATTCAAGAAAGGGTTTGTTACTTATTTAGAAATGTTTCATAATTTCTTGAATGAAATGAATAAAACTATTCTAAAGAATAAAGACGGGTTAAGCTTAAAGATATTTATTGCTTAAACGTATTAACAGATGAAATTTCCGTATTGTATAACCAAAAGGCGAAAACAATAAAGAGTTTGTTACTTACTTGCAATTTTTTCATAATTTCTTGAATGAAGTATCTGTATTGTATATCCAAGAGGTGAAATCAATAAAGAGTTTGTTACTTACTTACAAATATTTTCATATTATCTTGAATGAATTTTCCATATTGTGTATCCAAGAGTTGACTTCAAGAAATAAATTGTTACTTACTGAGAATTTTTTCATAATTTCTTGAATTAAATTTCTACATCGTGTATGTAAGTCGTGTAAACAATAAAGAATTTGTTACTTACTTAGAATTTTGTCATAATTTCTTGAATGAAATGTCTTTTTGTTTATCCAGCAGGTGAATTCAAGAAAGAATTTGCTACTTACTTACAATTTCTTCATAATTCCTTAAAGGAAATTTCTGCATTGTGTATCCACGAGGTGACTTCAGGAAAGAGTTTGTTACTTGCTTACAATTTCTTCATAATTTCTTAAATGAAATTTCCGTATTGTATATCCAAGAGGCGAAAACAATAAAAAGAGTTTGTTACTTACTTGCAATTTTTTCACAATTTCTTGAATGAAGTATCTGTACTGTATATCCAAGATGTGAAATCAATAAAGAGTTTGTTAATTACTTAAAAATATTTTCATAATTTCTTGAATGAAATTTCCGTATTGTGTATCCAAGAGTTGACTCCAAGAAAGAAATTGTTACTTACTGAGAATTTTTTCATAATTTCTTGAATTAAATTTCTACATCGTGTATCTAAATCGTGAAAACAATAAAGAGTTTATTACTTACTTGCGATTTTATTATGATTTCTTGAATTAAATATCTGTATTGTGTCCAGAAAGCGAATGTCAAACCACGAAATAATAAAGTTAACTTCTCAAATAATAAACTCCAGGAAACAAATACCCACGAAAATGTAAAAAACCTAGGTCTGAAAACCATAAACAGCAAAATAACTATTCTAATTTATGATTTCAGGCAAGTCAAACCACAAAATACTAAAGTTAACTTCTCAAATAATAAACCTCGGGAGTCAAACACACACGAAAACCTAAAAAGCTAGGTCTGGAAATCCCCAAACAGCTAAATAAATATTCTAATTCATGATTTCAGGCAAGTCAAACCATGAAATACTAAAGTTAACTTCTCAAATAATAAACCCTAGGAACCTAACACTCACGAAAATCTAAAAAACTTAGGTCTGAAAACCCAAACAGCTAATTAACTATTCTAATTCATGATTTCAGGCACGTCAAATCACGAAATACTAAAGTTAACTTCTCAAATAATAAACTCCAGGAAACAAACACCCACGAAAATCTAAAAAACCTAGGTCTGAAAACCCTAAACAGCTAATTAAGTATTCTAATTTATGATTTCAGGCACGTAAAACAACAAAATACTAAAGTTAAATTCTCAAATAATAAACCCCAGGAGTCAAACACACACTAAAACCTAAAAAACCTAGGTCTGAAAATCCCCAAACAGCCAATTAAATATTCTAATTCATGATTTCAGGCACGTCAAACCATGAAATACTAAAGTTAACTTCTCAAATAATAAATCCCAGGAACCTAACACCCACAAAAATCTAAAAAACTAAGTCTGAAAACCCAAACAGCTAATTAACTATTCTAGTTCATGATTTCAGGCACGTCAAATCACGAAATACTAAAGTTAACTTCTCAAATAATAAATTCCTGGAACCAAACACCCACGAAAATCTAAAAAACCTAGGTCTGAAAACCCTAAACAGCTAATTAACCCTAATCATGGTTTCAGGCACGTAAAACCACCAAATACTAAAGTTAACTTCTCAAATAATAAACCCCAGGAGTCAAACACCCACGAAAATCTAAAAAACAAAGTCTGAAAATCCCCGAACAGTCAATTAACTATTCTAGTTCATGATTTCAGGCAAGTCAAACCACGAAATACTAAAGTTAACTTCTGAAATAATAAACCCTGGGAATCTAACACCCACGAAAATCTAAAAAACTAGGTCTGAAAACTCAAACAGCTAATTAACTATTCTAATTCATGATTTCAGGCACGTAAAACCACGAAATACTAAAGTTAACTTCTCAAATAATAAACCCAGGAGTCAAACATACACGAAAACCTAAAAAACCTAGGTCTGAAAACCCTAAACAGCTAATTAACTATTCTAATTCCTGATTTCAGGCACATAAAACCACAAAATACTAAAGTTAACTTCTCAAATAATAAACCCTGGGAACCTAACACCCACGAAAACCTAAAAAACCTAGGTCTGAAAATCCCCAAACAGCCAATTAAATATTCTAATTCATGATTTAAGGCACGTCAAATCACGAAATACTAAATTTAACTTCTCAAATAATAAACTCTGGGAACCAAACACCCACGAAAATCTAAAAAACCTAGGTCTGAAAACCAAAAGAGTTAATAAACTGTTCTAATTCGTGATTTCAGGCACAACAAGCCACGAAATACTAAAGTTAACTACTCAAATAATAAACCCTAGGACACAAACACCTACAAAAATCTAACAAACCTAGGTCTGAAAATCCCAAAACAGAAAATTATATATTCTAATTCACGATTTTAGGCACGTTAAACCACAAAATACTAAAGTCAACTTCTCAAATAATAAACCCCAGGATTCAAACACACACGAAAACCTAAAAAACCTAGGTCTGAAAACCCTAACAGCTAGTTAACTATTCTAATTCATGATTTCAGGCATGTCAAGCCACGAAATACTAAAGTTAACTTCTTAAATAATAAACCCCAGGAAACAAACACCTACAAAAATCTAAAAAACCTAGGTCTGAAAATTCTAAAACATCCAATGAAATATTCGAATTCACGATTTCAGGCATGTAAAACCACAAAATACTAAAGTCAACTTCTCAAATAATAAACCCCAGGAGTCAAACACACACGAAAACCTAAAAAAACCTAGGTCTGAAAATCCCCAAACAGCCAATTAAATATTCTAATTCATGATTTCAGGCAAGTCAAAACATGAAATACTAAAGTTAACTCCTCAAATAATAAACCCTAGGAACCTAACACCCACGAAAATCTAAAAAACTAGATCTGAAAACCCAAACAGCTAATTAACTATTCTAATTCATGATTTCAGGCACGTCAAATCACGAAATACTAGTTAACTTCTCAAATAATAAACTCCAGGAAACAAACACCCACGAAAATCTAAAAAAACCTAGGTCTGAAAACCCTAAACAGCTAATTAACTATTCTAATTTATGATTTCAGGCACGTAAAACCACAAAATACTAAAGTTAACTTCTCAAATAATAAACCCCAGGAGTCAAACACACACGAAAACCTAAAAAACCTAGATCCGAAAATCCCCAAACAGCCAATTAAATATTCTAATTCATGATTTCAGGCAAGTCAAACCACGAAATAATAAAGTTAACTTCTCAAATAATAAACCCCAGGAACCTAACACCCACGAAAATCTAAAAAACTAAGTCTGAAAACCCTAAACAGCTAATTAACTATTCTAATTTATGATTTCAGGCACGTAAAACAACAAAATACTAAAGTTAACTTCTCAAATAATAAACCCGGGGAACCAAACACCCACGAAAATCTAAAAAACTTAGGTCTGAAAACGGGGATTAGTTGCCCTCAAACCACTTTCGACTTTAAAAAAGGGCACTTAAATCTAGCGAATATCCACATGCTTGATTTAGTTCAAGTTCCACCTCAAATACCTCATTCTGTCAAATTTTCAACTTGATATGCATAGCCTACTGCCATGAACCAGTGGAGGAATCCTCGCTCGTAATTTCTAATCACCTTAACCCTTTTATCCATCGTCAAGTAAATGCTTCGAAAATATTTTATTCAGAGATTTCATGTTAAAAAATTATTCAATCACTAATTACCCCTTTTTTTTTGCAAATGCTAAACAAAAAAAAACCTGTCTGCTTTTCAAAATGTTCGTATTTGGAACTTTGTCAGTTAACACTAAGAAGTGAATTGGGTAATCCACTAGCAACAACAAAAGGCTTAGCAGTGATTACATGTCGTTTTCGACCCATTGTTGCCGACAATTCAATCAGAGCAGAGTTGTGCAAATGGAATACCTTTTCGCAAATTGAGTTAGCTTAATGCAAATGAGATATCATCAAATAAACTATTCTCTTTGAATTCAATTCTCTTACTAATATGAATTGTAAAGAAAACTATTCCTTTTATTCAAATCCCAATCACCAATCAAGTTATACTCACTCTCTTTGAAAATAGCATAGGAAAGTCCCAAATGACAAAGGAAGGAACGTAAAGGCCCCAAATAGCATAGGAAGGAACGTAAAGGCCCCAAATAGCATAGGAAGGAACGTAAAGGCCTAGAATCCATAAGTACATGCTCTGGAAAGGTCCCAAGGAACGTAAAGGCCCCAAATCCATAGGTACATGCTCTGGAAAGGCACCAAGGAACGTAAAGGCCGCAAATAACACAGGATGGAACGTAAAGGCCGCAAATCCAGACGAAGCATACTACTGACCTGGATGTACACAATGTCTACTGGCTTGTCCCTGCCCCCTCCCCCAAGTCAAAATTTTGGGTCCACTTGACCTCCTAATACTCCCTTAAAATTACGATTCGATCCTCAAAACCCTTCCCGAAAAATAACAGATAACTCAAAATTAAGGTATGCATAGCATTTTTTGGTTTGTATAGATACGAGTGTCGTATTCAGATTACACCCTTGGAAAGTTCTGGGCATCTTGGCCTAGAAAACGATCCTCTTGAGCTCCTACCAGATCGTAAAAGAAAGACCAAATAAGGTCGCCTTTTCTACTAATATATATCTGTAACTGCAAATAATGGGTAATTTATGTATTTTAAGCTGATTGCCCCTGGGGTGTGTGGGGGTAACGTCAATTCTGGAGGCATAGTTATTAGACTTTTTGACATTTCTTAACAAAAAACAACTTTCTCGAAATTTTGATCCAACATCATGAGGGTTAAGGGAGGGGTGGTAGCAGAAATAGTCAATAGAGGGAGGCTGGTTGTCCTCTAATCATTTTAGGCTCTTAAAAAGGACACTAGAACTTTTAAGTTACGATCAAATAAGCCCCCTCATAAGTTTCTACGATCACCCCTTCTATACGAAGGGGTCGGAAGAAAAATAAACAAAAAACAAAATAATACATTGAAGGGATATGGCCCTATACTTAGGCAGCGCAAGAGCCCCGTCTCTGGCGTTCTAGTTGTTTTATGCAATCTTTAATGCAAAGTTTGTTCTAGCTTTTTTTTTCTCACTTTCTTTTTTCGACAGAGTTAATCAATAAAAACTTTGACGAGCATATGTACACAGGGCCACAAATTTAGGGGTCTCACATGATCTTTTCACACGGCAGTGGGCCCAAAGCACAAAAACAAATGTACACAATTTCTCTGGGAGTGAAGCGTTTCTTTGGACCAATCATAGCAGAAGAATATCCCATATCCTCCTATTAGGGGTGGGGGATTTTGATAAAATTCCCTTTCGAAGAAAATTGTAACGATCAAATATAAATAAAAAAATAGGAAGAAACTCACACATAGTAATTTAATGGCCCTATAGCCTAGCAATATTCTGGCACTCAAACAGATGGGTTTCCCAATTTATTTTAAAATTAAGAAATTGTTTATTTTCTGCGATCCTAGGGTGCAGGAAAGCGACCAACTTTGATTTCCAGGCTTTTCATTATCCAGTTCAGTATTTCAAAGTGTTTATAGTGTTGGTCGAAATGCATTGGTCGAAAACCTGACGATCTTCTTTAAAGATTAGTAAGGTTCTAGTTAGAATACATCCTTGAGCTAACACTGATTGGAGAAAAATTGCTGTTTAACGCTAATTGTCATGATCTTTGTCCTCTTGAATCAGTATCAAAAATAAATGCTGAATCTTAGGATTTTAGTGTCCATCACAACCTTATTCAATGAGCATGGGGAACTGTTAAGAGAGGAAAATTCAATTTTGTCTCTGAGAAAAAAAAACAACGTCATCTTCAGTTACCCAGCAAAATCATACAAGATAATTACAAAAACAGAGATAAAAATGGTAGTAGAGACTTTTTTATTTTTTTTTTAGTTCTGTTATATTGAGGCGAAGAGGAAACATACAAAAAAGTCAGAAGCTATGTTTGGATATAACTTGTTTCAAAGTAGTCCATCGTCTGGGATATAGCCTATTGTTAACCAATCTATAGTCAATAAAAAGTTCAAAAACAAATGATATGCGCCCTTTCAGAAAACTTCGGGCTGAATCCCGGTAAACTTGGAGTTATTATAACAGCCCAAATGTTAGTCATTTAGAATTAACCTTGCTTTGAATGTTTCAAGTTCCCACGGGTAAAGCTACACTGTCACTAGTGGTTTTTGTTAAAGCAGTAAAGTTCCTCATATTCAAGCGTCAAGTTTTCCTCCCTAATCAGTTTTCATAGTTTTGACTGTATCTCTAAATTATTTTTTCTTCAAATTCACTTGTTGGGGTAGCATATCTCTTATGGAGGTTAACTATCAACATAGAACATATCAACATATCAACATAGAAAGGAGCGAGAGAGACAGACTTGAGAAAATCCTAATATCTGGATTTCGGTTGCATGTTGTTCAGAAATATCCTGAAAAATGATCATTCTTTAGAAATTTGTTCTTTCAAACCCTGAGGCATACTTTTTTTCTTCTTCTTCGTCCTTATTCCAATTTGGTTAAGGTACTTCTTTACAGCTCTAGCTAGAATTGCTGCACTCGACTCCACCCTGGACTCCAAGATTTATGAAAGGGGTAACAAAAAGACATTAATATAGAAAAGAACAAACTACCAGTCCAGAACATACTTCCCAATGGGCACCATAAACCATGCATCAAATTAACTTCATAAAATCTTTATCAGAACTAGCCCTCAAGACCACAACCTTACTTGTAATTAAATAAAAGAAAACAGGTTTTTTTAACTGAAAGTAAGGAACGACGTTAAAACTCAAAACGAACAGAAATTATTCCGTATAAGGGCTGTCCCCTCCTCAACGCCTTGCTCTTTACGCTTAAGTTTTTTATTGTTTAAAAAAAATAGAGTTGTGAGAAAATCAATCTTTAGGAGTACAGAGCGAGGCGTTGAGGAGGGGATAGCCCCTTTCATATACGTAATAGTTTCTGTTCGTTTTAAGTTTTAACGTCGTTCCTTACTTTCAGTTAAAAAAAAACTGTTTTTTGTTATTTAATTTTTGAACGTTTTTGAATTAATGCAGGTTTTGATTTAGGCTCACCGTACATGAATAATTAAAACACAATTTGCACATTAATTTTACTTTTATTTGGTTAAATGGCTTTCTCGAAACTTGTTTAATTTTATTTACGAACGTTTTTATTAGTAATAAATATACGTAACTTACGAATTAACTAATGTAACGAACTTCTATGTTCGTAGATTTCTATTACATATATTAGGGGGGTTCGCCCCCTAGTAAATACCTTGCTCTTTCCGATAAAGTTCGAATTTTGTTCCAATTCTTTAAAAATGACCTCTTAATGACAAAGGCCATTAATTAGAATAAATAGCTCTTATGAAAGTACTAAAAAATCTTTGGCTTAAAGAGCGAGGTATTGACTAGGGGTGAACCAAATCATATACGCAATATTTTCTGTTCGTTTTATGTTTTGATGTGTCTCCTTACTTTCAGTTGAAAAACTTGTTTTTTTTTAATTTAATTTCTGATCTTTTTCTTTAATAATGCAGGGAAATCCGGCGCCCCCTTCATAACAATGTCCCTTCCCTCATGAAAACTTCCTTAATGGAAAGATCCTCCACTATAACCCTCGACCCACCCACCCCCCACCTACCAGAGAAAATCCCCCCTGAAAACGTCTGTATACTTCCCAATAACCAATACTATATGTTAACATTGAGTAAAGTTCATAACTTTCAGCTGTACCCCCAGGGACTTCGGGGGATTAAGTCATTCTGAAAGACATAGTTATCATATTTTCGACCATGCTGAACAAAATGGCTATCTAAAAATTTTGATCGGACGACTTGGAGAAAAAATGAACGTGGGAGGGGGCTTAGTTGCCCTCTATTTTTTGGTCACTTAAAAAGGGCACTGGAACTTTTAATTTCCGTTCCAATGAGAGCTCCCACGATATTCTAGGACCACTGGGTCGATACGATCACCCCTGGAAAAAAAAACAAAAAAAAACAAAAAACACGCATCTGTGATCTTTTTCTGGCCAAAAATGCAAAATTCCACATTTTTGTAGATAGGTGCTTGAAACCTCTACAGTAGCGTTCTCTGATACGCTGAATATGATGGTGTGATTTTCATTAAGGTTCAATAACTTTTAGGGGGGTCTTTCCTCCTTTTTTCTAAAACCAGCCAAATTTTCTTAGGTGCGTAACTTTTGATGGGTAAGACTAAACTTGATGAAACTTAGACATTTGAAATCAGCATTAAAATCTAATTCTTTCGATGTATCTATTGTTATCAAAATTCCGTTTTTTAGAGTTTTGGTTACTATTGAGCTGGGCCGCTCCTTACTTACAGTTACTTACTTACTTACAGCCGGGTCGCTCCAAAAAAACGTGTGGCTGTTATTTGATCCCCTTTTTCTTGTATGAATATCAGCCTAATTCAAATTCTGGACCGACTGATAATATTTGTGGCATAATTAGCTCTCATTCGCAGCTATGGACAAATGAATACAGACATAGACAACAGTATTTATCATTTAAAGTACCCCCACAATATCACTGAAGAATGCTGCTTTAGTCGTAATCAATTGTCTATTTAAGTTTCACTCATAATTCCTCTAAAATTAAGCCTTTCCCCTTTTCTCAATTTTAAAAAATTCAATGACACAGAGCAAACTCCTTATCCAACAAATTTCCAGAGATTCAAGGACACGAGGAGCTGTTTCCAGTTGATTCCGTGTGCTAACTCTGATCGTGGTTAAAACTCGAAAATTCTGCTGACAGAATACTCCAGTGATATACTCAATAAATTGAAAGGCTGTTCATTGGACCGTACTCAGCAGCTAATTGACCGAAACCTTGGTGGATAATAATACGGATACAAGTACTGAAATAAAATGGACATCTTATTGGAAAGGGAATAAATGAGCTGTCAGGAAAAAGAGAATCGTGAAAGGATTTAATGTATCAAAAAGCAGATCTGGAATATACAAGCAAGTGATTATACAGTCTCTAGAGGTATAGTTTGAGCTTTAACTAAATTAAAACTGTGCAGTACAATTTTTGGTCCAAAAACCGTTGTCATTGTGCATCAAATACAACGATTTCTACTGAATTTGGGAAAGCTATAAGAAGCTTTCTATTGTTTTATATCAGTTTATGCGCAATAAAGGTTGCAATTTCAGGGCTTAAGACTTTCTCAAAATAAAATCTTAGTGTTTAAGATCATTAAAATATTACCTACTTTTCAAATATACACAATTTTCAGACAATACATTTTTTAAGTTTGATTCCAATATTTATTCTATATTGCAATTCAGCATAAAAGGTTCCATCAGGGATATACATCTTAAGTAAAATACTCCTTAAGTTGAAGCGGCCAAATTTAGAATTAAAAATTGAGTTTGATATTTTTCACCAAAATGAAGGATGGTGGAAAATCTCTGACTTCAATTTCGAAACCAGCGTGAATTTCTGGTAAAATCCGGTTTTAATCCAAGTTTTATATAAAAGACAGAAGAAAAGCTTAAAATCATAGTTGAGTGAATTAGATTCATTCAAAACCAGAGTAAGTATTAAAAAAGATTGTTTATAAAAAAACAAAACAAAAACATTTTCTTCTTTTTTTAAGCAACACAACTAAAACTTTAAGAAGCTACTAAATTTCCTTATCCAGATTCAGACCTTAGTCAGATTCAAGTAGATTCCCCAAGAAAAGATCAAGTGCATTTCTGAGACGAACTCAAGTATATTACTAAAACAAAATGATATGCGAAATTCTGGTAGATTCCTAGAGCAAAATGTCACTACATTTACTTATCCAAATTACGCATATTGCATGAGCCAAATATTGGTACAATCTTATGTCAAGTTCCAGTAGACACCTTTAGTTAAATTCTAGTTTATTCTTTTGCCCAATTCCAGTAGATTTTTTTAGCAAAATACTGCAGATTCTCTAAGTAATAATCTGGTGAATTCCTTTGACCATGAACTTTTCTTTTTGTAGAACTTAACTGCATGACATCATCAGAATGTTTTTACAAACCTTCTGGGTAGGCTGTAGCCTCCTTCCTCTACACTTTCCCTTGAAACAGCCGTGTACATGATAGAAGGATAGTCGTAGAATAATTAATTACTCCCAGCTTTCTTGCAAAAAAATAATTAAATCCAATCCAGAGAGAACAGTCCAAAAAACATCGACAGAAAAATAAATTTCATTCCTTACAATTTTAGCACTGAAGTAACATGCATTAGAAAAGTGATGTGTCTCCCATGTCTAACTTTTTCCCCTGGGTATTTTGCATAGAAGGGGTTGATGTATAAATTTGGAAGTAATACAGAATTTGATTATTACAGTCCTTACCACCGGTGCTGATTTCCATTTCATGGCCCTTCAGCCATAAAGTGCAATGGGGGGTTGGGGCCAGCCATCCTGTGGTTTCCCAAACCCTTCCTGCTTACTTCCCCCAGATTTCTCCAGGTACCCATTTAGAGCTGGGTCGATTCTGGCTGAGCCTACAGAGTCACGCCACTGACCCCCGTCCCAAACCAAATAACCGGCGACATCAGGAATCGAACGCCCACCCTTCGTACAAAGGATTCCAATTTTAAAGCACTATTCCCTTGGCTAAGACGGCTCTATAAACTTGGATGGGGCTTATTCGAACGTGATTGGAAATTTTTAGTACCCTTTTTAAGGGCAAAGTGGCTGAAGGGGCACCCAGCACCCATCACATGCCTTTTTTTGCCCCCAGGGCATTTGATCCAATGGCCAATCTTCAATGGCTTTTTCATTAAGAAATAAAAATCCAACAAATGTGCGTCCAAGGGTGGGGGGCAATACCTGCGCAGACCCAAGGGCAAGTGCTCCAAACTAAATAGTTGGCCTGTTCTTCACAGATACATATTACTAGAAAAGGTGGGCATATTGCACAAGGTTAAAACCGGAATTTGGATATATATGTGGTGGAGGTAAAGGGTAGACCCGTAACAAATAAGGCTTACAGGACTTGGAATATTTTTGGTTTGCCGGGCCAAAATATGTGATGGGGCTTTGGAATGTTTTTGATTAGACTAGAATAAAAGGAGACACCAGGATCAGGATGAGTATGAAACCCAGTCTGGGCGTATTGATGATCTTGAGACTTACAGGCTATGAGCCCTGGGTCAAGGGGACCTTAAAACACAAAAAGAGCTCTGTGTCAAAGTACAAAAAAAAGTTTGAAATCAATTAAATAGACTTACAGGTTATGAGCCTTGGGTCAAAGGGACCTCAAAACACAAAAAGAGTCCTGGGCCAAAGAACATAAAATTTTGAAATCAATGAAATACACCCAAAAACCTTGGAACTGGACCTCTAGTGCACAATTAAAGCTAGTTTCGACAGAAAATCGAAAAGAAAATTAGATTTGTGATAATCTGAAAGTGCTAACTCTTCTGATTCCTCACTTACATGGCTTCAAAGTTGAAAAAAATGAAATTGTTAGGAGCAATCCCGCTCCAGACCTCCCAGATTTCACCTCTTACTGGGCTTTGTTTCTTGTTGAGTTACACATGTCTTGTCTGTTCCTTGATACAAAGATTACTTGTAGAGTTATCTGTGTCTCTCCGATTCCTTCAACAAGGCTTGTTCCACTGCCTATCATTGCAAGGTAAGGCTAAACTTCACGAAAGGATTTTTTGCAAGAATCTTCAAAGGATTATCAACCTGTATGATTAGAAAACCAGCAAAGGCCAGTGGCCCTTGTAACACCCTAGCCCCCACTGCACCGCCAAATATTAATAGATAGGTATGCATGTTGAACCTTGCTTGAACCCTATCGATTCTGCCTCCTTGGAGGCACAAAGTTAGTCCTTGGGCCCTTTAAACTCGTCCCTTAGTGTTAAATTTCCAGCAAATATGCATACAATTTTTTTGTTCTAGTTGGCTTCAAACTTACAGAGAAAGAACTTTGGAGAAATGGGTATGAGAATGATGATATATATAGAGGCAAATGCATCTTTTCCCATATTTACACGAAAGTTTTCTAATACACTTGAGCTAATAAGATATGCTACTTTTGAGCCCAATCCACCTTTTTTTTTGATAAGCAACAGGATCTGCTTGAAATTCCTTGAACACATGACTATAGTCATCCAGACTTTTGGACATTTATCTTTGGAATGATAAAATGTTTCATAGCAAAATACCTTTGGATGTGATACCTGTCTAAGAAATTTCAAGCGAATTTCAACACTGTTTCTTCTTTGTTTTTTTCCGTTTTTTAGCCTTATTATATTTGTTTATGTTTTCCTATACTATCAATATTGCCAATTCTACAATTACTGCCATTATTGCTCTTATTCTATATTAGATGCTCAAACGTGCTATGTAAAACCTAAATAATTTATTTTCGTGCGGTCGCTCGTTCCTCAGACAAAACTAAGCTTCAATAGCTTATGGCATGCTGTATTTGTTTGTTTCGCATTTTCTTTTGCTGGCGAATTTAATTCAAGTCAGTTTAACTTTTTGGTCACTTCCCAGCAAGTTACAACAAAGGCCACACAGATTAAAACAAGTGCATGTCAGATATTCAGCGAATAATTTTTGGTTGTTAAGATGCTTTGAAAAATTCATTCAAAAGAATCATCCTTAGAAAAACAAAGATTAGTCCTAATTTATTTCGTTTAAAACAGCAAAACAATAATATAGGCTAAGATACAATATAAAATAAGATATGACTGCGTTCAAGAGTACCCACAGAATAGGGATAAGCAAAGAACAAATGAAACTCTATCTTTAGAAGGTTTGATGGGATGGTAGCCTCACTCCTGCTGGTTGTAATTCCTATTAACTTGACTATTCATTTTGGTATCTGTTCATTTTAGATTCATTCTCATATCAGTTATTCTGAGTTTAACTTATTGATTCATGTTAATTTTTTTTAATACTGAATATTGTTCTTTAGTATTAAAAGAGTTTCTTAACTTAATTCAGTTATACTGTTAAAAATACAACTCCAAAATTAGTTATTTATTGATACATATGTAAAGAAAAACTGGAAACACTGTTTCCATTTTTGAGGCTTTTTATATGGGACTATAGATGTGAAGCCAAACCTGAGCTTCTATGGGTACTCAGCAATTATACAAATGACAACCCTGCAAATGCACAAACACTGTAGCATTTGGGCAAATGCACACATCTTCAGTTGGCGTTGCATCAAGTCCCTTGCTGATCATTAGGAGGAGAATCAGGCTAGGATTTTAAAAAAAAGATGAGAAATTGGTTAACCAGCTTATATGTGCATGCTTGAGGCTAAGTCATTTGAAAAAATAGATCATTCTTATCTAAATCACAAGCTGAAAGCTTACAACGAGCATGATGTCATAATCAATTGGATTAGAGCCTTTTCAACAAACAGATTCTTATAAATGAGCTGGTGATAGTACTATGGCAATGGTAAGATTATGCATTTATCCCTTGTTCTAGTTAGTAGTGGGGTTTCCCAAGAAATTATTCTAAACTGAGCTTGGCATGTATCTGTTCAGGTGTTTAGCTTTCTGAAATGTTTATACAGCCCAATTTAGGGTCGAGAAAGTTTTTTTCCTTATGCCTCTAATCTTGAAAAGCTCTATATTCAAAATGTTCTATGAAAAGAAGTCTTAACTTCTTGACATCCGAAAAATGGCTTATAATCCAGCTCTAATGCTGAGAACTGCTTTGCCAAAAAATCTACTCTACACAAAGCTAAGTACAAAGAAATAATTCAAACTCAAAAAAATAAAAATTACATTCAAACTAAAACACGTCAACCTGTTTTCACACAGCCTCATAAGTGGGAAAGGGATAAAGGTAGGAGCTTGATAATCACTTTCCTATTCCTGTAAAATTGACTGTAGACCATTCCTTAGAACTTACATCTACCTAGGGTAATTTTCTAATTTTTTACAACATCCCTATTCTGCCACAAGTATGATCACTTTAGACTGTAGCTAGAATTGGTGCTACAGCAGCACTGGCAAAGAAGACACAACAGCATCTTGGACAATTGTACAACTTACAGCAATTTGCATCTAAATTGGTGCTAAATCATTGTCAAATATTTTAGATTAAAGAAACTGCAGTTTAGTCTAACTAAAAAACTTTCAAAAATACCAAATTTTAGTTTTACCATTGGTCCTCCTGAAAAACCCTGCCAGTATTGCCCCTACCATGCTGGAAAATTTCAGCCCTTGAGTTAACCTGAGAGCTATCACTAAAATTAATTGATTTTTGGATACCACTTTCTTCAATATTTAATCAAGCTCACATAGCAAGTTAAAGAAAATAACTTTGAAAATGATTTATATATCCCTTAATCAGAGCCAAATATTCCTAAAGGCTAAATAGTGTCCAGCCTAGGGCCACAAGATCAAATAAATTTGAATTGATAAAATTTTATAACCACAACTTATGCTCACAAATACGTAGGCTACTACTGAAAATGCAAACACTTTAATTGATTTACTACAGTGTTATTCAAGCAGCCTTTAAGTGTTTCTTGGACATCATAGGTAGCCTATAAAATTCAATCCAGGAATGCATTTCTAATCGTTTTGTTCTTGCCTTATGACATATTTTAGTCTTGATTGAAAATAAAATTTTGTTTCATTATTAGACTAAAGATATTTTGGAAACTGTTTTTACATTTTGATATTAAAATTCTATAAATATACACTTGACATATATTTTCAAACAATGACTATTATAAGAGGTGTGCAATATTTTCCTTAGGAGCTATTAAATTTTGTTTATGTCACTTCTTGAGATTTGATGTAAAATTAGAGAAGATTTTGATGTACTTGAGCAACAAATGACCAGATACTGAATACATAACTGCCAAAAGGACAGAAAGACTAAAAAGCAAGGGAATTGCAAAGATTCATCTGGAAGTGATGTCTTGAACAAGCTCTTTTCAAGAAATAGATTTAGGGTTAAATAATTTCCTCCCATATTAGGCTGATTTAATTTAAATTTGAGAATTTTTTTATTTATGGTAATATAGCAAAAAAAAATTTTTTCTAGCCAGCCTTAAAATGTTGAATACAGAAGTTCACAGAGGTGTTAAGAGTTTTATACAAGAATACTTATAAGATTTCAATTAAAAGCTAATATTTCCACATACATAGAAATAAATATTACACTTCCACATAGGCAGGAGAAAAAGCCTATAAGCCTTCGAAAATTATATGGTGTCACATACAGTTTCATATAAAATAAAATTTCAAGAAAAAAATTAGGCTGCCTTCTCCAATGCCTTATAGGCTGCCTTATAGCTATTTCCATCAGTCAAATGGAAAGAGATCTTGGTGTCCTGGTAGGTGATGAGTTGAATTTTCATATTCATGCACAAGCAACTATTGCAAAGGCTAAACAGATACTTGACTTAATCAAAAGAATGTTCACTAGCAGATCTCCAACTGTTTTGACTAAGCTATATAAGAGTCTAGTTTGACCCAGGCTTGAATTGGAATGTGTGTTGCATGCCCAATCAATAAGACTGACAAAGCAGCTATATAGTCAGTCCAGAGGGAGGTAAGAAAATGTATTAAAGACTTCTATGATGTCCCTTATCCATTCTGTCTCCATAAGCTCAGGATACCATCTCTAATGTATAGACACAAACAAGGCAATGTGGTAACAGCTTACAAGCTTCTAAATGCTGAGGATACCATTTCTGACCTTTTCTAACCAGACAATTCAGAGAGAACTTGTGGACACCCTCCTAAGTTTTTCCAGAAATAAGCAAATACCAGACTAAGGAAGTTCTTTTCAAATAGAGTTGTCAAAATATGGAACTCCCTCAGTAGAAAAACAGTGACCTCTATTTCAAATATGCTGATAGACAACAGTAGAGCCTAATCTTGGATACATGTTTAAAGCTTGAGCCTAGTCTTGGAAAATGTTGCCCAGTCTTGGACAAAGGATCTAAAATTAGAACAGCATATCCAAATCAGAGAATGAGTCAATCTTAGACAGATTAAATAAAAAAAAACAAGCTTTTTTAACTGAAAGTAAGGAGCAACATTAAAACTTTAAACAAACAGAAATTATTCCGTATATGAAAGGGGCTGTCCCCTCCTTAATACCTTGCTCTTAACGCTAAAGTTTTTTATTGTTTTAAAAATAAAGTTGTGTGACAAATTCAAACTTTAGTGTAAAGAGCGAGGTATGGAGGAGGGGACAGCCCCTTTCATATACCAAATAATTTCTGTTCATTTTAAGTTTTAATGTCGCTCCTTACTTTCAGTAAAAAAAACTTTTTTCTTTTTTCAATTTAATTTCTGAACGTTTTTGAATTAATGCAGCTTTGATTTTGGCTCATTAAACATGAATAATTAAAATGAAATTTGCATATTAATTTTACTTTTTTGGCTAAATGGCTTTCTCGAAATTTTGTTCTGATGTAACTTACAAATTAACTTACGTAACGAATTTCTATATTTGTATGTTTTATTATGTATATTAGGGAGTTTGCCCCCTAGTTGATATCTTGCTCTTTACGCTAAAGTTCGAATTTTGTTTGAATCATAAACCCCTGAATCACAAAGGCCAGTTAATTAGGATAGATAGCTTTTTTGAAACTACTAAAAAAAACTTTAGCAAAAAGTGCAAGGTATTGACTAGGGGGCAAACCCCCTCATATACGTAATAATTTCTGTTTGTTTTAAGTTTTAATGTTGCTCCTTACTTTCAGCTGAAAAAACTAGTTTTTTTATTTAATTTCTGATTGTTTTTTAAATAATGCTGGAAAAACTAGCACCCCTTCATAGAAATGTCCCTTCCCCCAAGGAAACATCCTCTATGGAAGAATCCTCCCCCATAACTCCCTCCTCCAACACCCCCACCCCTGTCAGAAAAAAATCCCTCCTGAAACATCTTTATACTTCCCATTAACCTATACTATGTAAACAATGGGCAAAGTTCATAATCTCCAGCCCTTCCCCAGGAGCTGTGGGGGATTAAGTCATCCTCAAAGACATAGTTATTAGATTTTCGACTATGCTGAACAAAATGGCTATCTCAAAATTTTGATTGGGTGACTTTGGGAAAAAAATTAGCGTAGGAGGGGTCCAAGTTGCACTCCAATTTTTTTGGTCACTCAAAAAGGGCACTAGAACTTTTAATTTCCATTCAAATGAGCCCTCTTACAATATTCTAGGACTACTGGATCGATATGATCACCCCTGGGAAAATAAAATAAAAAAAACAAATAAACATGCATCTGTTATCTTTCTTCTGACAAAAAATACAAAATTCCACATTTTTGCAGACAGGAGCTTGAAACTTCTGCAGTAGGGTTTTCTGATACACTGAATCCTTTGGTGTGATTTTCATTAAAAGTTCTATGACTTTTTGGGGGTGTTTCCCCCTTTTTCGAAAATAAGGCAAATTTTCTCAGGTGCGTAACTTTTGATGGGTAAAACTAAACTTAATGAAACTTGTATATTTGAAATCAGCATTCTATTGATGTTTCTATGGGTATCAAAATTACGGTTTTTAGAGTTTTGGTTACTATTGCCCTGGGACACTCCTTACTTACAGTTTGTTACCACAAACTGTTTGATTTAATATAGCCCAAGTGCTGTGAAACAGAATAACTGTATTTAAATAGGCTAAATTCAAATGTTAAAAAAAAGTTTTCAAAGATTGTAGTCAGCCAATCTTAACTAGTCTAGTCCTAATTATCACAGAATCTCAACTGGGCTATCTAGACTTGTATACATAATGTCCCAAATTAAGAGCCTGTTTTCTATGTATAGAAAAGGTACTTTTTAATTATGGTACCATAAATATTAGATCATGTTGTCTAGCAATATAAGGAACAATTCTGTAAAGTTGCTGGTCAGTGATGATGAATAGCCACTGACTCAATTGCATTGCACTCTGTCTTCTATGGTTTAATGGACCAACTATTGTCAACAGAAATCTTAAAGGCATCAATAGAGCAAGCAGTGACAGCAATATCAGGAAGATTGTTCTAATGGGCAACCACTCTATTGGAGAAGTATTGGTTAGACTCTGGTATCTGCTGTCTTCTGGAAAAACTCCTTTCTATGCCCCCTTGTCCTGGAGGATGCATCAAATTTAAAGGGCTTTTGACAGATGAAGTCAGCATTCAAAAGTATTCATGAGATATGATCACATTGCCTCTTCAACATTTGTACACAAGTGTTAGGAGCTATTATTTATTCAAGCAAGATGGGTAGTTGAGATAATCAGGATATCTATCCATAATTAGGTGCTGGCCAACTGCTGGGGGTCTTACCCTAGTTTTATAATTTTTAGGCTTCTATCAAATGGTCTATGGTCTTACCAATTAACTAAATGTCCAGTAAATTTCTAGGTGGCACTATAATTTAGCTAGAATGAAAGTGAAAACATTGTTTGATGCCTTTTTTTATGCTCTTTCATAATTCAATCATCACTTCCATTGCAAATTGCATCTTGAGCCCTTAAAAGGGCCCTGGAGTTGTTGTATATGAATTATAAAAGAGCATAAAAAAGCATCAAACAATATTTTTACTTTCATCCTAGTTAAATTATATGGCCCACTGCAAATTTACCATGAACTTTACCCCCCCCTAATGTGGAAATATGTAGCCTGAATTGCAATATAGGCTACCCTGAATTGTTGATGGCAAAGTTTCAAATTGCAAAATTAAGCACTATTTTTACTGATGGCATTTGAAAAACTTGAAACAGTAGGAAAATGGTTTATATTTGAGTTGCCTAGTAAATGAGATTGAATTCTTATAAACATGGGTGTCCCAAGGAGTGGGGGGAGGCCCCCCCCCCCCATTTTTTTGGCATTTGGCAAAACTTGCAAAAATTTTGCAATATCAGCCAAAATTTAGCAAAATTCTTGATTTCTGCAAAAAATTTGGCATAAATCAGGTAGCAATATGTTAAATTTACAAATATTGCCTCCCCCCCCCCTAGTAAAATGAGCCTCAGGATGCCCCTGGTTATAGATAAGTAGGTAATTTTTTGTTATTCATGTTATTGACTTATGAATAAAATATAATATTTAATAATTCCAAATATAATAATCATTTTTGTCTGAAAAGAATTTTACCCCCACCCCTATATATACCAATGCAGTGTATATATTTGTAAATTAGGGGGGGGGGATAAATTTTATTTCTTATGTAAATGATAGGTAAGTTTAAAATTTCTCCCATCCCCCTAATGTGCATATATATACCCTGAATTGGTATATATAGGGGTGGGGGGTAAAATTCATTTCTGACAAAAATGATTATTATACTTGAAAGAGCATTAAAAAGGCATCAAGTGGTATGTTTACTTTATTCATAAGTCAATAAAATGAATAATGAAAAATTTACTTTTATTTATTTTATTCAATAAACGAGGAAGCCATAGGCTTGTTGCAAAATAAATAAATAAATGAAAGTAAAAATATCATTTGATGCTTTTTTTATGCTCTTTTACCAATAAGTATTTTTGGAATGTATTACTCTTGAACAACTTATTTATAAACTAGTGATTTGTTTTTAACCACTTTTCAATAAATTAACTAGTGTTGATAACTTCTTTGTGTGGTTACAAAAATTATATACCTTCGTGGCTCCATTAAGGGGTCAATGCAATTGGCCACAGAAGCAATTATTGAATTATGAAAGAGCATAAAAAAACATCAAATGATGTTTTTACTTTCATTGTAGCTAAATTAGTGCCACCTAGAAATTTACCAAATGTCCCTTAATAACATTATAACTTAATATATCTATATTGCTAGGCCAAGTACATGCAATTTAATGTCTAATTATTTATTTTTTATAAGGCACTTGTTTACACCACTGAAAAAATATAATTTGTAATCATTAGATAGTTATTCAGCTAGGAATAAATCTTTAAACAAAATTTGGCATACAATAGACTAGGCCTATTACAGAAAGATGAGGTAAATTTTTACCAAATCATATTATTGACTTACAAGTAAAGTGAATATATCACTTGATGCCTTTTTTATGCTCTTTGGGAATATAATAGGCTAATCATATCTGTTGGAAATGAATTTTAGCCCCCACCCATATAATACCAATTCAGGGTATATATTTGCACATTGGGGGGGAGGAGTTTAATCTTACCTCTCATTTACATCAGAAATAAAAATTTTCCCACCCCCCTAATGGGCAAATATATGCCCTGAATTGGTATAAATAGGGGTAGGGGTAAAATTCATTTCCAACAAAAATGATTAATATTTGGAAAGAGCATAAAAAACGGTATCGAGTGGCATGTTTACTTTATTTGTAAGTCAATAATATGATTTGGTAAAAATTTACCAAAGGTGATAGGCTATGTGGTCATCTTCAGCTAAAATCACGCTGCATCTTTCCATCCCTAAGGCCAACTCTTTCTATACTTAGGATCTTTTGGACTTGACTAGCCTATTTGTTTTACTACATAGACAGGGTATTGTGATCATTTAGCCTACTTTTCTCTCATGCATCGCATGCAACAGTCTTAAATTTGATGCGCTAGCATAAACAGTGTTTGTCAGCGGCCTGATTTTTAGTGAGACTGTCAAATTTTTAAAGTGTTTTCGCCTAAAGAAGTCATATCTTTTCGGGTTTTAACTATCAAGTTAACAAACACACTGCTGTTTACCACTAACAGAAGTGGGGCTAACGCCCCCAGACTGTCGAAGGACCATTTTGTTTTACCGACAGTGATTTTTGTTTTAAGAAGTGCTTTTTCGTCACTACATAAACACTAAAAATAATTTCTGAAGGCTAATCCAGGTTTACAGATAGTAGTGGTACTATTGCTTTGCCTTCCACTCTTAACTGCTCTAAAAGGCTTGAGTGGTATTTGTAAATCATTTGAAGTGATAGGTATTTTGAGCATCGTATATATTGTTTTTCAAACAAACGTATATCTTGATTCATTTCTTAATATATAATAACATTAACTTCTCCGGGTCTCAGTGATTCTGTAATTTATTAATGTTACAATTATAAAATAGACAAAGAAAAAACGTTTAATTATATTCTGTTTTCAGTAAAGCGTATATGATGCTTTGCCCTTCAAAAGGTTCAGGGGGCGTTAGTTCTACTTAGGACCGTTCAAGTGGGGGCAACCGGGCCATCTTCCAAGGATGCTTCAGCTGATGGGGCGCCGTGGCTGGCCACGCCGTGGCGTTGCTTTTTGGGTTTTAACTATCAAGTTAACTCACACACTGCTGTTTACCACTAAAAGAAGTGGGGCTAACGCCCCCAGACTGTCGAAGGACCATTTTGTTTTACCGACAGTGATTTTTGTTTTAAGAAGTGCATTTCCGTCACTACATAGACACTAAAAAAAATTTCTGAAGGTTAATCCAGGTTTACAGATAGTAGTGGTACTATTGCTTTGCCTTCCACTCTTAACTGCTCTAAAAGGCTTGAGTGGTATTTGTAAATCATTTGAAGTGATAGGTATTTTGAGCATCGTATATCTTGTTTTTCAAACAAACGTATATCTTGATTCATTGCTTAATATATAATAACATTAACTTCTCCGGGTCTCAGTGATTCTGTAATTTATTAATGTTACAATTATAAAATAGACAAAGAAAAAACGTTTAATTATATTCTGTTTTCAGTAAAGCGTATATGATGCTTTGCCCTTCAAAAGGTTCAGGGGGCGTTAGTTCTACTTAGGACCGTTCAAGTGGGGGCAACCGGGCCATCTTCCAAGGATGCTTCAGCTGATGGGGCACCGTGGCTGGGAGATTGCTCACTTTGACCAGTTTTTTTCACCTTAATTGGGCTTCTTTTTTTCCTTATACTCGAGTCGGATGGGAGGGCAGTAGTAAATTTTTTCCCGGGTGCCACCAACCTTAGGAATGGATCTGGTTTTTATTCCTGTTTGTGGTAATGTTTTACCTTTTAAGTTTCACTTTATTCATTTTAATTTATCTGCCTTAGGATCAATTTATTTACCTGTAGTACTGTTTGCGATTATTTATTTAAATTTATGTTCATTTTAGACTCATTTATTAGTTAATAGTAATTTCTGTTGGTTTTCAGTTTAATTGTCATGTAATTTTATTCCTGATCGTCTTTGGTTTTAATATGATTATGTACTTTTCTTTGGAAAACGTTTTTTTGGAAATATTTGTCTTAAATTTCTCATTATAATAATAATAGTAATAATAATAGTAATAATAATAATGTCTGGTTCAGTTAATAGTACAATGGACTATATAAGCATGGTTTAATTGATCACATCTTGTTCAGCTCCCGTGCTGTGAACATCTAACCAAATAAATAGTATTCGTAATCGGATTATATTTGAAGTGACAAAAAGGATAATTTATTGCGCAACCCAAGCATATTTCATGAGGAATGTAAGTGATTGTAATTCCTGACTTACATTCAGTGTCAGACTATCTTTTCAGATTTTGAAACCTCATTAATTCAGTGACCTTAAAAACAATTTCTCGGACTACAAAGCTACAACCCCACTGTGACGTCACTGCCTGCTTGATTGGATATGATTGACGGATTGTGCTTTGGACTATTTGTGATTGCAAGGTAAATTGTGCGCTATCGCGGAAAAGCTGATTCTGAGCCCTGTCTTGAATCTCCTGAGTCGGTCTTTGACTGATGGCGTCAAACAAGAGACAAGTAAGATGGCAGCTGTTACGCTTCTCGATCACGATCAAATTATACAAGCAAAGAAGATTCTATACACAGAGTTAAGCGTCACATTGCGAGTTGTGATTCATGCTAGGGATGAAGAGAACATTCTTGATATGTGTAAGAACCTGGTCTCACAGGCTAAGTAAAATGCCAGTATCCTAAAATTCGTGATTTTAAACCCAGGTGACGTTCCAACTGTTGGTGCTGCTGTCGATTCTACAGTTGTGTCAAAAGTTAATGAACTGTCCAGAAAACTTTATGTTTTTATTACGAATATCACCCGTCCCTAAGCAAATGCCCCTCCCCCCTCAGCCGCCCCACCGAACCCGACCCCCAAGCCATTATTCGCAGTGATTCTATAAAATCCCTCAACAGACCAGAAAGATCCATCTGAGCGTAAAGCGTTTATAGACACTCTATACCCTACTTCTGGTGGTGACATATGCGAACGCAGGCGTCAAAAAGATGAATGGAAGCTCGTCGTCTTTTCAAAGAAAGCTACGAATCAAATAGCCGATACTGTAAAACGTTCTGATCCCAGTCTGAACCTCTCTGTCAAAGAACCACTCTTCGTTGCCGTTCTGAAGCAAGTTCCAGGGGGTGTAATCCCAAAGTGTAGTAAAATTGGACAATGCGGAAAGTCTCGTGCGTTCAAAGTTTATTTCCTAACTCGTGCTGACCGAGATCAATTTCTAAGGGACTCTCTGAAAATAGGATATGAGAGACTACCGATTCAAGAATTTGTTTTCATGCCCCGTCGCTGTTTTAATTGCCACGCGATTGGCCACGCAGCTGCGAATTGTTTAAACAGTGCTATCTGCTCTAAATGCGGTGCCAGTGACCATAAGTCAAGCTCTGACTCTCCCTGCAAGAAGAGTCCTTTCTGTATGGATTGCAAAGTTCCTGTGCATACATGCTACAACGTTAGTTGTCCTAAAAATCGCAAGACAGTGAATCCATGAGCTCATCACTTCGGTTTCTATCCTGGAACATCAACGGCTCTTTTGCGAATAGACTTCCTGGACTTAATGGTTTTCGTGCAAATTATAATGTAATTTTTATACAAGAACATTTCCTAACTAAGTATAGTGTAAGTTTACTTAAGCTGCAGGAGTCTTCGTCTTGCTTTGTACCAGCTCAACAGCGTAAGAATAGAGGCAGGCCGTCAGGGGGCCTCGGGACTTTTGTATGTGTTTCCCTTCGCTCTAACCTCTTCGAAACAAGTGATCACTTCTTGGCTGTCCGAGTTGAAGGGTGTGTTTTTATTAACTTTTCTTTACCTATTGATTATTGTAGTGATGAGTCCGAGCGTCGTTATGCTATATCGTGTGAGTAATTAGGTTCGAGTCTTGATAAAATTAAGTGTTTAGGGCTGTCGTGTCATGTAGCGGGAAATTTGAATTATAATTTAACGGAAAGAGATACCCCAGCATCACCGCGAACAATCCTCATTAGGGGTATATTTGGTGATCGGGTCAGAGTGGTTCATAAGGATTTCAATTTTGCTTATATTCATACTTCATCTCAAACATCTAATCTGCATCCCATCGCAATATCTTGCAACCTCAAGACGGAACCTGTTTCTGTTTTGAGTGAATACCAGCTACCGGACCATTTTCCCATTTAATCTTCCATTATAATTCACACATTACCCCAGCATACACACCAAGCTAATCCTTGAACACCTCCACTTTCACGTGATTGGTCGAAAATTAATAGTGAACTTTTCAAGTCTTCTTCGGATTTTATCCTAAATAAAATTCTAGTACAGTTTCATCTTCTACAGATTTGAGATAATTTATTGAAAAAAAACCGCCTTTGCCTGGACATGTATTCTGCCGAGATTTGCCATGCCCTTCGTTTTGCCGAGAGCCAAGCAGTTCGTTTCCGAAGAAATCGCAAAGGTATTATCACGGGTTGGTCATCAAATCCTGATCTAGTTAGATCGTGGAGAAAAGCAAAATTTTGGTTCAATCTGTGGAAAGATTGCGATAAACCGCGATCTGGTATGGTGACTGATCTACGCCTCAGTACGAAAAGACTATTTTCGAAGGCTTTTGCTTTTCATCGGAAGATGTTTGTTGATCGGAACTCTGCTAGAGGAAGCCAGACATGACCGTCCACTACATGATTGACAGACATGACTGTACAATACTTTTCAAATTGATTTCCCAGTCACATAACCATGCCCCCTCTGTGCATCCCTCTGATATCCCTGAAGATACATGGTATGTTCGCTTTGGATTGGAGTTTTCGTTTCCTAATCCCCATATTCAGGAGCAGTATGGTAAAGATTTAGATGCCTTCTTTGATTCTTTACCGAAAACACTTTACGCCGTGACAACTCAAGCAATAGAAAAAGCAACCCGAAAATTAAAGTGGAAATCTTCCAGCAGCTTTGATTGTGTGGAAGCTATGCATTTAAAGAACAGATGCCCTCTTTTTACCCAACACCTCACACTGCTAATGTCGATGCTATTCATTCAATGCACTCTGCCCTCAACATTCTCTATCGGTGACCTTAGTCCGATCCGTAGGAAGGGAAAATCAGCACCCCAGTGCACCTCGTTTCGACCCTTCACCGTCTCAACCTCTCTATGTAAGCTCTTCGAGGGACGAACTCGAAGTAACTTGTTATACACTCCCACACCAATTTGGCTTCAAACGAGGAACTGGCTGTGCTGACGCTCTCACTGTAGTAGCAAACGCTCTTATTTATGTCGATTCTACGGGAGAAAGTCTAGTTCTTGCTGGCCACGACGTAAGACGCGCATTTGACTCACTCATTCACTCTGCAATGTTTATTAAAGCTGGTAGGCGTGGACTGAACCCGGATATAATTCGTCACTTAGGGATATGTATACACGGTTATCCATTCGACTGAAACTTCCGCCAGATAAAAATTTGCCTCCGATTCCTAAGAAAAGGCTCATACCAGTCTTAAAGGGTGCTCGACAAGGTACAGTTTCCAATTTGGCGAAGTCCGAAATAGTTCTTTTAAACTGGAAGAGTCCTACTCCCCCTTCAATAGCACTTGGGAGCTCAACGGTTCAGCCTGCTGATCATATAGTATACTTAGGTCTCCCCATTGGGTCCTCTTTATGTCACACTAGATCTCTTCTCGTTGAGCATCTTAACCGTCGAATTTCAGCATCTTACGCCTCTATTGTCACTTGCAAGTTCCGCTTCAATCGTCATCTCTTAGCTAGCCTGTTCAATGCAGTAGCCCTCCCCCATATATTGTACATCGCCCCATTTTGGAAAATATTTACAAAATCGGAAAAGTCAAAAATCCGTTCGCTGTTTTTCCGTTTTGTATAATATTTACTACGTCTACCACCTTGGCACAGAAATTCATCTATAGTTAAAATATACAAAATTGCAGACCCAGAAATAGCTATCTCTCGAGTTACTGGAAAACATAATAGAAAAGTAGCTTGTCATGAGCTAGGCCTACTTCTAGTGCAATAACTTCGTCTGGTGTTGATTTTTTTTTCTTATTTTTTTTTACATATATAATTATATATGAATAAGTTGATGTTGTATGTGTTAATTTGCTTTTGCTTTGTTTGATTTTGTTCCTATTTTATCCTTGATTTATTTATAATTATTCTTTTATGATCTTATTGGTTATGTCGATATTTTTCTCTTACTATTGTTTTCTTTTCTTTTTTTTCTTATATTTTGCTCCGTCCTTTTCAAGTTTTTGTAGACGGGTTTTCAGCTAATAAATAAATAAATAAGAATACTTGTAAAGTTTTTTCAGTGTTTATGCTTAAGTATTAAGATTTTGGATTGCTATTTAATTGTTTTGCAAAATTTGAATACTTCCCAGAATTTTTGAAAAATTACATTTTTGTGCAACAAGTTTTAATAGCACTCTTATTATAGAAGTCTGTTTGGAAGGATTGAAATTAGTTGAAAATCTGCATAATTTATGGTTTATAACATCTTTGAATAACGTATATGAATAGAGCTGAAACCTTGAGACTGCAAGGGGAGAGGAGACTTTATATTTTGCATTTAGAAGGAGAGGATGTGGCAGCAGTAAAGCGTGTGTTTCTGATTCATCTTATGCCTCGTCTCTCACTTCGATCAGCTTAAAAAGGACACTCATTAGTTTCTTGGCTAGGTGGGCCCCTATGCAGAAAGCAAATTTGAAACTAATTTTGTCTGCATCAGTTTGTGATGCCTGAAATTGAGTCACATTTTTTTTCTCTGACGGGTTTTTTATTTTTAAGGCATATATGCAAGGTCTAGTAGATTTAAACGAAAACAAAGATATTCTGAAATTTTATTGTATTTGTACGTGGACCCTGAAAATGGGCCATTGAATTCTGTTTTTCTCAGGTTGGGTGAAAGTTACAGGGTTTACAGACAGCTACAAGGAGACCTGAATGAAGACTAAAGCTATGGGGTAAATGTGCTGCATTCAATCTTGGTTTGCAATGCCAAATGAACATTGGTTTTTCGTCTCGTTCACATTGCCATGGAAAACTGGCTTAGTTTACATTAAATAAATTATACTTTCACTTAGCTCACGTCACTTGGGCTACTTAGTAAGTTGAACATTTTTCAACTTAGTGATAATCACTTGAGAAATTTCTCTTGAGAAATTATAGCCTATGCTTAGAAAATATCATCAATTGAAAATATGATAATTGATTTGATTAGAAATAGGCCATATACAAGGACTTCGTATGTTCAATCAAAGGAAAAAATAACAAGGAGACTTTCCAAGATGGGTAGCTCATCTAGAAATTTAGCCGTGACTACTATGTGATTCTTGGATTGTGGCCTTTCAATGTCTCATTTTTTTTTAGTTTAGTGAATAAATTATTTGGTGAATTAATTTAGTTTAGTGAGTTTAGTGAATTAATTTAGTTTATAGAATAGCTAAATTGTAAAATTGTGTTTGGACAGTCTAAAGTATGATCATGAGCTAAATTGTTTGATGAATAAGATAATACACCTGTTACCGGCTTTCTTCCTTTTCTCTGGCACCTTATTGTATTAATTTATTATTAATAATGGAAATTGAAGCAAAATGCTAAAAGTTTTTCGGAGGATTTTCAATGGTTACTGGTAGATGCTATAGAAACACAAAAGAACCATATTCTGCAACAAGTTATGGTAAGGTTTTGGCAATTATGAGCAGTTTTGCCAAGCTTCAGGATAGAACAAATAGCGAAACTAGGAAGAATTTTACCTTTTATGTGTCTCCTTGAATTTTAATACACTGTAGGTGAAAGTAGCCTAGCTTTATTTAATGATTAAATAAAAAAACAAGTTGTTTTTAACTGAAAGTAAGAAGCGATATTAAAACTTAAAACGGACAGAAATTGTTCCGCATATGAAAGGGGCTGTCCCCTCCTCAACGCCTCGCTCTTTACGCTAAAGTTGTTTATTGTTCTAAAAAATAGAGTTGTGAGAAAGAGTCAAACTTTAGCGTAAAGAGCGAGGAGTTGAGGAGGGGACAGCCCCTTTCATATACAGAATAATTTCTGTTTGTTTTAAGTTTCAATGTCGCTTCTTACTTTCAGTTAAAAAAAATTGTTTTTTTATTTAATTTCTTAACATTTTTAAATTAATGCAGGTTTTGATTTTGGCTCACTGTACATGAATAGTTAAAACGAAATTTGTATATTAATTTTACTTTTTTGGGGGGTTACATGGCTTTCTCGAAAGTTATTTAATTTTATTTACGAACGTTTTCATTAATAATAAATATACGTATCTTACGAATTAACTTACGTAACGAACTTCTATATTCATATATTTTTAATTCGTATATCAGGGGGTTCGCCCCCTAGTCAATACCTCGCTCTTTACGCTAAAATTCGAATTTATCCAATTCTTTAAAAATGATCCCTTAATCACAAAAGGCCGTTAATTAAAATAAATAGCTCTTGTGAAAGTACTAAAAAAACTTTAGCGTAAAGAGCGAGGTATTAACTAGTGGGTGAACCCAATCATATACGTAGTAATTTCTGTTTATTTTAGGTTTTGATGTTGCTTCTTACTTTCAGTTGAAAAACTTTTTTTTTTAATTTGTTTTCTGATCGTTTTTTAAAATAATGCTGGGAAATCCGACGCCCCCTTCAAAGCAATGTCCCTTCCCCCATGAAAACTTCCTCCATGGAAAGACCCTCCCATGTAATCCCCGACCCACCCACCCCACTACCAGAACCCCCCTGAAAACGCCTGTATACTTCCCAATAACCAATACTATGTGCAAACATTGGGCAAAGTTCATAACTTGCAGCCATTCTCCTGGGGACTGTTGAGCCGGGTCACTCCTTACTTACAGTTCGTTACCACGAACTGTTTGACAAAACGGTATTTTAAGGTTCTAGTAATCGGTACATTATCAAACTGGTTGTTTTTTTTTTTTTTTTTTTTTTTTAACATTAACTGGTTGTTTGGATTTTTTCAATTGTTGGTGGGGAAAGCTGTGACATTTCACTAAATATTACAGGCTATTGTTGTATACAGGGGCATCAATCGAAAAAATGTAGGGGGGGGGGAAGACCACATACATTTTTCAAAATTTAGCAGAGAGACATTTTTTTTATTCGTTGACTTTTTCAAATAAAATTCGACACCTTTGCTTAATCCTGAATGTTATTTTATTGATGACAATAGTACTTACATTTCAATGTGAACGGAAAAACTTCAATGTGAAGAGATCTAAGTAAAATTATGTAACTTGTTCTACTTAAATTAGACTACTTAGGGCAATGTGCATTCGGCATGACACCCAAAATAGGCCAGATCTGTTTCGACCCAACCAGCTGATTCAATTGAACCTAAGAATAACCAGTTAGATCAATTGAACCTAAGAATAAAAACAATGTTTTGAGAAAGAAAATTGGATTTATTTTCAATTCTTGAAACCTGAAAATGGGCCAAACACTAAATTTTTCTAATCGATGTGAAACTTTCAGGATAGCAGAATTGACCAAAGGTACCCTAACAAAGACAATAAATCTTGGAAGAAAGGGTGCTTATATCAATACTCAGTAAAAAAAAAATCGTTTTTTTATCTTTTTTTTTGTTACACTGATCTGCTTCAAAATTTATGGCCATTAAACACCTAGTTTAAAATTTCAGGATCAAGGGACCTCGTTTTCAAGTTTAAATACTCATTTCTGGCTGTTTTCTACAAGAATAGATCATAAAATTCTCTGATTGACTCAACCTCAAATACATTTCAACATTTGGGATAAATTGAACATTGGATCTCTAGATAGCTCTGGCAACATGCTAAATCTTATGATGATTAGGTATAGAACTAGCACTTTAGCATTTGCAAAAGCTTAACCTATACTACATTGTACCAGAGAGGTCTCCGAAATATCGGTTGGTCTAAGCAAGCGTAATTAACATGACCTTAAAATAGCAATGTTGAAAATTATATTTCGGAAGCGGCTGAATATTTAACTTCCTTTTGGATCTAAATGTAATTAAAAAAAAGAACAAAAAGCAGAAAATGTTTCATTTTTCTATTTCATGAAATATACTTCATAGTTCTACAATGCAGCTAATAGATTTAACCCTATTTTTCACCATTAATTTAAAAATAATGTCAGAGAATAAGATGAAGTCGCTCAGACTGGGAATAAGTGAAGGCGAAGAGGCGATGTTGGGTAACGAGAAGATTGATAAAGTAGATAACTTCACTTACCTAGGTATTATTATCAGTAATGATGGTGGATGCAGTGAAGATGTTAAAATTAGGATAGCCAAGGCCCAGGGTGTTTTTTAATAGTTGAATAAAGTGTGTTCTTACGTGTGCGAACCAATATTAGAATATTGGAAGCTGCTGTGATGACAGCGGTCAAGTCTGGTTCTGAAATGTGGGCGCTTCCAAAGACAGAGGAGGATTTACTAAATATTTTTCCAGAAAAAATGCTTACCGATTCTTTTGGGAGCCCTTCTGACTGACCGTATGTCAAACAGTAGGCTGTGCGGAAAATGTGGTTCAATCCCACTTTCTAGGGTTATTATGAGAAAAAAGTTGAAATGGCTAGGACACGTTCTACGGATAAAGGTTGACAGATTGTCAAAGATCGTTCTTTTTGAAATATCATCTAGAACCAGACAAAAAGCAGGTCGTTCCCGATTGGAGTGGGAGGAGGCCTGGGAGGGTGTAAAGAGGAAGATTTTGAATATATTGGGATGGAGGAGGAGCGTTCGTAGCTGTGTGGGCCTCAGGTGGCTTGGTGCTACCGTGAGTTGTTAGGATTAGTAATAGTCAGAGCCATCCCTAGGGCTGGTGGTGCCCGGGGAAAAATTAATGGCAGCACCCCCTCTTCACTCAAATATAAGCAAAAAAGCCGAATCAAAATAAAACACTTGATCAGAATGGGCAATCTCTCAGCCACGCCCCCAGCATTGACGCCTGGAACAGCTGACCTGATTGCTCCCCTCTCCTCCCTAGAAACGGTTCTGGTAGTAGCAGTAGTGTGTTGCAAACCTTTAGCTTGTGAACTTGTATTCATACTTTACATAAAATAATCTTAAAAAGGGTTCAGAGAGACCACAAATGCCGTTTTTAGTTACCCAGATAACCCAGAAATAGATTCAACTCTATGGACCTGGCCTATGATTCCTCCAAAAATTTGATGGTCTCAGGCCCACGGTCCAAACTCCTTGGTATATCGGAGAGTAAAAAGCCCCTTGTTGTATTTACGCTTGCGGGTAATAATACAGTTTGGTTGGTATTTTTCGCTCCTGGCGGAAACAGCAATCAGTTTAAAATGTTGCCTTGTGGATGTGGAAACATAGGGAATGTTTTGTCGAAATATTTTGGATTTTGTTTTTGGATAGCCTATCAAAGTTAATCCAGGTATTATTTGGATGTGAACGATATTTGGGAGGTCATGTTAAATGGAGATAAGCTGGTCAATATATACGAAATCATATTATTGAGTTAGGACTAAAGTGAATACACCATTCGATGCCTTTTTTATGCTGATTATGAATGTAATAAGTATTTCTATCGGAAATGAATTTCAGCCCCCCCTATATAGGCTATACCTAACTAACCCTGAATTGGCATATATAGGGGGGGGGAGGCTGAAATTCATTTCTGAAAGAAATGCTTATTATATTCGTAATCAGCATAAAAAAAAGGCATCGAATGGTGTATTCACTTTAGTCCTAACTCAATAATATGATTTTGTATATATTGACCGATAAGCTAGGTTAATTCAAAGACTGAAGTAGTTTGGAACAGGGAAAAGTCTAGCCTAGTTAAGGTAGGAGGGTCAAAAACACTTTCCTTTGACCAAAAACACTTTAATTAGGTAAAATTCAGTCAATATTTACTAAATCATATTATTGAGTTTCAAATAAAGTGAATACACCATTTGATGCCTTTTTTTTATGCTGATTACAAATATAACAATCATTTCTATTGGAAATGAATTTTAGCCCCCCCCCCATATATATGCCAATTCAGGGTATATATTTCTACATTAGGGGGTGGGGGTAAAGTTTAAACTTACCACCCATTTAGCCTACAACATAAATAAAATTTGCCCCCCCCCCCCTAATGTACAAATATATACCCTGAATTGGCATTTATAGGGGGGGGGGGATAAAATTCATTTCCGATAGAAATGATTGTTATATTCGTAATCAGCAGACAAAAAGGCATCAAATGGTGTATTCACTTTATTTGAAACTCAATAATATGATTTGGTAAATATTGACCTAAAATTCTACTTAAGCTACTTTTGGATATCTTGTAAAGGGGTTAGGTTAGGAAAATGAAACCTTCAGGAATGGGTCTACTGGCTAAATTATGGGTAAAATTCTAGGCCTGTAGGCTAGGCTTAACATAGAAGAACTGTCTTAACTTTGAAAAAAAAATAGTGTCAATAGGCTAGCCTCTATTTTTATTTGAGGTATTAATGCACAATTGAGGCTATTGAGAAGGAAACATGGTAGCCGAAGAAAACAATTCTTCTAGCCTATGTATCTTCATACTAGCCTATGCAGAAAAATTGTAGTTAACAATTTTGAGGGGGCTTCCACCATACTTTACTCCCAATCCCCCTTAATGTGCAAATGTATAGCCCAAATTGTGTATTTATCATGAATTTTGCCATGTACCACTCTTATTTCAACTTAATACGTTTAAATTGAATCAACGCTATTGGGGGTAAAGCAGCCCAGCTTATATTGGAAGTGCCCTCAAAATGTGTTAGTTACAAAACCTTATAAACAAAGATTTAGATAAAGTTAAGGGACCCAAAAATCACTTTCTTTGGGCCTGACAAATTCACTTCAAAAGACCTTCCCATAGGATAATTTGGGTTCTCTATTGATTCTTATAACCTTCACACCCTGAACTCAAAACTCAGCTACTTTGTAAGATAGCATAAAGCCCATCAGGGCAAACATTTTTCTAGCAACTTGCTGCTGTTTGAATGCAATTATTTGTAATTACCTTAATTGCTTCTTGGAGTGATTAAGGATAACACTATTTCTATTCTAATGTCTTCTTAGATACAGTCAACATATGGTGTAATAATTCTCTCTGAAAGGCTGTCCACATATTCTTAAGAAGCTGCTGTAGAGGCTTTTTCTTAGTGTGCTCCCTTGTCTGTTTTGGTACCCATCTGGAAAGGGCAAGGTTGGTAATGCAGCCTGTGCGTAGACTTGAAGAAATTAGTAACCACCTCTCTAGCACCTTTATGCTTGGGTTTGTATTATACTCTGAATCATACTTGAGGGTAGGCCTGACAAGGTATATGTGTAACATAGGCAAGACTACTGGTGGATGATTGGATATACTATGCTAGATAATTCCAAGACAAGAATTGGCAGAGGACATTGTAAGGAAAGATTCAAGGGAAATGGGAGTAACTTCTTGGAGGATGTAAAGAGGGAGGCTTTGAATAGATTAGATAGAGGAGGAGCATTCATAGCTGTGCTGGCCTTAGGGGGCTTGGTGCAGCAGTGAGTTGTTAGCAGTAGGGTGGCAGTAGTAATTGGCAGAGGCAGAAATAGTTTTTGTGTGACAGCTATATTTTAACTATTACCTTAATTAATTAATTAATTGCCTTAGTTTGAACATCTTTGCAATTAAGGTCTATGTTGGATCAGTTTAGTTCTGTGTTGATGATTTATAATACACAAAAGAAAATAGTAATTGCCATTGTGCTGAAGGCCTAGTGACACACTGAAAAGGTCTACTTCAAGTTTTATTCCTCTTCTTTTGCAGTTAAACTATGGATCAAGACATTATTGCTGGTCATTATGGATTCCTGCCTTGAATTGTTTTCCCCTAAGTGCAAATCTTTACACTTTGAAATGTTGAAATCCAAACTTCAGGTTTTCCCAGTTGCAGGTTGAGTTAATGTCAACCTGCAACTGCATATTGTGTTGTTTGAGAAACAGACCAAGTATTGAAATACATCATCATTGATATAAATGTCAAGTAAGGTGGTCCCAAGTACCTTAGCTTGGGGACTTGGGGTAGCCTACTCTCCTTTCAACAAAGGATTTAATTTACTTGGATTTTCCTTAGAGAGAGTTTTTGACCCAGTTGATGATCTATGGGTACAACCTAATACTATATAATTTATAAATAAATTTTGTGTCTCAATCAACATCAAAGGGCTTTGGGAAAACCAACTGATAGCTTTTTTCACAAAAGTCAAACTTTATTTCGACTGTTTCAAACAGTTTGTAGTAACGAACTGTAAGTAAGGAGCAACCCAGCTCAATAGTGACCGAAACTCTAAAAAAACGGAATTTTGGTACCAATAGATACATCAAAAGAATCAGATTATTTATGCTGATTTCAAATATATAAGTTTCATCAAGTGTAGTCTTTACTATTAAAAGTTACCCGCCTGTGAAAATTTGGCTGATTTTCGAAAAAAGGGGGAAACAGCACCGAAAAGTTATAGAACCGTGTTGAAAATCACACCATCAGATTCAGCGTATCAGAGAACTCCACTCTAGAGGTTTCAACCTCCTATCTGCAACAATGTGGAATTCTGTATTTTTTGCCACAAGAAAGATCACAGATGCTTGTTTATTTGTTTGTTCTTTTTTTCCCAGGGGCTACGTATCGACCCAGTAGTCCTAGAATATTGCGGGAGGGCTCATTCGAACGGAAACTAAAAGTTCTAGTGCCCCTTTTAAGTGACCAAAAATAGAGGGCAACTAGGCCCCCTCCCACACTCATTGTTTCCCCTAAATAACCCAATAAAAATTTTGCGGTGGCCGCTGTGTTCAATACAAGTGAAAAATATAACAGCTACGCGGTTGAGGATGACTGTCCCCCCCACAGTCCCCGGGGGACTAGGAGCAAATTAGGACGTTTGCTCGTCACTTGCACATTGTATTGATTATTGGGAAGTATGCTGGTGCTTTCAGTTTTTTTTCTGGTAGTGGGGAGGGAGGGGGCAGATAAGGGGTTACGTGGGAGGATCTTTCATGGGGGAAGGGACATTGCTATGAAGGAGGTGCAGGATTTCCCAGCATTATTTAAAAAAAGATAAGAAATTCACGGATATTAAAAGTTCTAGTGCCCTTTTCAAGTGATCAAAAAAAATGGAGGGCAACTAGGCACCCTCCCACGCTCATTTTTTCCCCTAAGTCACCCGATAAAAATTTTGAGATAGCCATTTTGTTCAGCATGATCGAAAAATATAATAACTATGTCTTTGAGGATTACTTAATCCCCCACAGTCCCCGGGGGAAGGGCTGGAAGTTAATAACTTTGTCCATTGTTTACACATAGTATTGGGTATTGGGAAACGTGCAGACGTCTTCAGTTTTTTTCTGGTAGGGGGGGGGGGCAGATATGGGGTTACGTGGGTGGATCTATCTGGAGGAAGGGACATTGCTATGAAGGAGGTGCAGGATTTCCCAGCATTGTTTAAAAAAAAAAGATAAGAAATTAAATTAAAAAAAAAGTTTTTCAACTGACAGTTAGGAGCAACATCAAAACTTAAAAGGAACAGAAATTATTACGTATATAATTGGTCCCGCCCCCTAGTCAATACCTCGCTCTTTACGCTAAAGTTTTTTTTGTACTTTCATAAGAATTAAGTATTCTAATTAACGGCCTTTGTGGTCAAGGGGTCATTTTTACAGAATTGGAACAAAATTTGAACTTTAGCGTAAAGAGCGAGGTATTGACTAGGGGGCGAACCCCCTAATATACATATTAAAAATATATGAATATAGATGTTCGTTACGTAAGTTAATTTGCAAGCTACTTGCATTTATTACTAATAAAAACGTTCGGAAATAAAGTTAAGCAACTTTCGAGAAAGCCATTTAACCAAAAAAAGTAAAATTAATATGCAAATTTCATTTTAATTATTCATGTATGGTGAGCCAAAATCCAAAGCTGCATTAATTCAAAAAAGTTCAGAAATAAAAAAAAAAAAAATTTAACTGAAAGTAAGGAGCGACATTAAAACTTAAAACGACCAGGAATTATTCCGTATATTCACGGTAAAATATCTGTTCGTACTTTTACGCTAAATTTTGGTGCAGCAAGTGGGTCTTATGCTAAAAAAGCGTACTTTTACTAACGGACGCTAATTTAGCGTTTTTCAGTCAGAGGGCTAAAAATAAGGTCTCCTAGCGTACATTGTGACTGATGTAACGTTATGGGTGGACCCACTGTCTTCGTCACAGCCAATCCCTGTGATCCTGAAATTACAATTTTTCAACGTAAAATGACCCTTTTCTGTTGCGAAACTACAGTCATTTAGCGTAATTTTTCGTTGGTTTGGCGTGAGAGGCGTGGCCTTCCAGTTTCATTTCTACCTATCAAAGAAGCCTCCGCGTCTCGCTTTTTTGGCCTACAACTAGATTTCTTTAGCGTAAATGGATGATGTTAAGCCGTTAGGGGCGGAACAACCCATAAGGTTTTTATGGGAGGGGGGGGGGGTGCACGTGATTTTTTGGGGGTCGGAAGAAAATAAATTTTTTTGGAGCGGGGAGGGTCCCGAGTTGAAATTTTGAATTGCAGCTTTTACAGTTTGATTAATTGTAAAATTAATATAGTGCAACTATATTAGGAATATGTACAACTATTATTCAGACCAACATTATTATTCAACAATTGGTAAAAATAGTCTATAATCTAACAGCTGTATTAGATTAAATTGTTTCAAATAGCAAACTGGTTGTAAAACGACTGGAAAACAGTAGTTTGATAGGTGTACCACAATCGAATCCTAATGTATTAAATAAAAAAACCCAGCTTTTTCAACTGAAAGTAAGGAGCAACATTAAAAATTAAAACGAATCGAAATTATTATCTATATGATGGGGTTTGCCCCCTAGTCAATACCTCGCTCTTTACGCTTAAATTCGAATGTTGTTCCAATTCTTTAAGAATGACCATTGAAGCACAAAGGCCATTGAATTATAATAGATAGCTCTTTTGAAAGTAATAAACGAAAAGTTTAGCGTAAAGAGCGAAGTATTGACTATGGGGCAAACCCCCTCATATACGTAATAATTTCTGTTCGTTTTAAGTTTTAATGTTGCTCCTTACTTTAAGTTCAAAAAACTTGTTTGTTTTATTTAATTTCTGATCGTATTTTTAGATAATGCTTGGAAATCCGGCACCCCCTTCATAGAAATATCCCTTCCCCCGTGAAAATATGCTGCCACGTAATTCCCTTCCCCCGACCCCCCTTCCTACTAAAAAAATCCCTCCTGAAAATGTCTGTATGCTGTTCAATAACCAAGACCATATGTAAACAATGGGCAAAGTTCATAACTTGCAGCCCTTCCCCCGGGGGTTTTGGAGGATTAAGTCATCTTTATAGACATAGTTATTACATTTTTGACTATGCTGAACCAAATGGTTATTTCAAAATCTCGATCAGGTGACTTTGAGAAAAAATGAGCGTGGCAGGGGGCCTAGTTGCCCTCCAGTTTCTTAGTAATTTAAAAAGGCACTAGAACTTTTAATTTCCATTTGAATGAGCCCTCTCGCGATACTCTAGGACCAACGGATCGATACGATCACCCCTGGAAAGAAAACAACAAAAAATCAAAACAAATAAACACGCATCCGTGATCTTTCTTCTGGCGAAAAATATAAAATTCCACATTTTTGCAGATAGAAGCCTAAAACCTCTACAGAAGGGTTTTCTGATACGCTGAATCTGATGGTATATTTTTCATTAAGATTCTGTCAATTTTAGGAGGTGTTTCCCCCTTTTTTCGAAAATAAGGCAAATTTTTTCAGGCTCGTAATTTTTGATGAGCAAGACTAAACTTGATGAAACCTATACATTTGAAATCAGCAGAAAAATCCAATTCTTTTGATGTATCTATTGGTATCAAACTTCTATTTTTCAGAATTTCAGAGACTATCGAGCCGGGTCACTCCTTACTTACAGTTCGTTACCACGAACTGTTTGAAAGGTTGGATTTAAACGCAGATCCAGATTTCTGCGCAAAATGTCAAGCCAAATGGCAGTAGAAAAAAAGTGTAAAAACACCTCGATCCATCGTACCATACAAAGTTCAAATTCAAAGGGAAACTTGCCAAGCGAAACCTCTACTATGTCCAGCGCAGTTGCTCCTACCCAGTATACTAAAAACTGTGCACGAAAACCAACTAAATGACGAGAAAAAAACATAAACAGTCTCGGCCTTTCTCTTTTGACTGATCAACTTAAAAACACGACCATCAGACCAAACAGTAAGGAAAAAGAAAAATGAATCCAATTATTTCTTTATTATTCAATATAATTATATAACTCAATATGATAAACATCACAAATATTTGACTAAAAAATTACAATAAAAACAAGAAAAATTATTTTAAAGTTTGCTTAAAAATACTCTGATTTGCTAGTAGGAGAGCTTTCTTCACTGGTTCCGCCTTGGCAACATACCTGCAAAGATAGTTCATAAGGTTACTACAATCAGGAAGGGTTCTTTGTAACAATAAGTAATTATTCAGTGGGAGAATAATGTCAGTATGTATAATTCAGGTTAGGTCAAGCTGTGATTAACAGTATTACTTTGACAATTACGATAGAAATCTCCAGCAACAGCAGTAGCGTAGACAGGATGTTATTTTCGGATGAAGACCTAGAATATAAAAGAGGGATGACTCCTTGGTCACATCAAGTAAAAGTAATTTAAAATTATTGTGGGCTGGGTTAGTTTTAGCAAGATGGAGTTAGACCAGGTTGTAAAATTAGTCCAGCAGAGTTTAAGGAGGCCAGGAAATACAGACATAATAGACCCGAAAAGATAGATCAGTTTTCCTGAAATTTTATGCAGGAGTCAAGAAGGAGTGGGGTGAGGGTTTTTATTTTAAGGTGGGACTTGAGAATGATTTAAACGAACGAAAAGAAATTATTCCGTATATGAAAGGGGCTGTCCCCTCCTCAACGCCTCGCTCTTTACGCTTAAGTTTGACTGTCTAACAACTTTAGTTTTAAAAAAATAAAAACTTTAGCGTAAAGAGCGAGGCGTTGAGGAGGGGACATCCCCTTTCATGTACGGAATAATTTCTGTTCGTTTTAAGTTTTAATGTCGCTCCTTAATTTCAGTAAACAAAAAACTCGTTTTTCTTAGTTAATCCCTCATAAAATAATTCAATGATGCCCCAAAACGTTCCATTTTCCTACATATTCAAGAAATTCAAAGAATTTACTAAGAGTCTACTTAAGCACCTACTTATAACACACACACATTTTTAGTGTAAATATAGCAACAATTTATCACAAAATTTGGTATTTGACCAAAGTACAAAAAATGTAGGTAGGTTATAATTTTTCATTCTTTACAAAATTTGTGTAGCCCTAGAAGTAGGGAAGGATCAAAGATCAGAATAGATATCAAGAAGTCTGGGGAAATATTCGGTAGGAACAAGGAACGCTGAATTTTTGTCAACTAGGAACATGCGTGTGCTTGCCTTTGTGATTGACACTTACAGATTGACACTTACAGAAGTAAGTGAAGCTTACCATGGTAAAAGTGGAGGAGAATAGCTTTAAAGTAACTTAAAATGTTGTATTAGGTGAATGGAACCTATAGCATCCGATCTGTTGCAAAATTACAGCCAGAGCCACTTCTATAACCTGTGACATTCATTTGCATTGATATCTTATTGTAAAGAAAATAAAATGCTGGGATGAGAACACTTTTCTTGCTCAAAACCTATTTTTCAGCTTAAGTCCCCCTCCCCTCTCTTCAGAGACATTATTGAAGACTTGTTATTTACCCCTACACAAAGATATTTATAATCTTTGACCCGTGCTCGAAAAGTCTCAAACACTTTTCTTTTGTATACTAATAATTTATTCAGATAAGGATTTCACATTGTGTAGTTCCTTGAATTTCATGACATTTTCCTTGCTGCTAGAAAGTAACAAAAATTAATTGTTTCTTACCTTTTGACTCTTAGAACTTCTGTAAGCTATAAAAAAGTCATGTTAGATATTCTACATGAAATGACAGCAAAACCTCTAGTCTAATGGGACTAGGAAAATTTCTATTTGACAGAAATTTCTATATATATATATATATATATATATATATATATATATATATATATATATATATATATATATATATATATATATATATATATATATATATATATATATATATATATATATATATATATATATATATATATATATATATATATATATATATATATATATATATATGTAGGGTATATACAGGGGGTCTCGTTTGGGGGAGCAGTATCCCCCCCCCCAATAATATGGCGAAAAAAATTATTATATATCCCATGTCCCTTGACTATCCAGATATGGACCCCTCTTGTCTCCCCCTCCCCAATAAAAAGGCTGAAGATTTGTCCCTGGCTATATATATATAATATATATATATATATATATATATATATATATATATATATATATATATATATATATATATATATATATATATATATATATAAATATATATATATATGGTGGCGTCGCTGACAGGGGCGGTTGCCCCCGAATAATTCCCAAAAACTCATGTCAAAATTGCTCTTTATTTTGAGCTGATATTTTTTTTTAGTTGATCCATGGTCGTTTTTAACATATGGAAAACGAGAAAAATAGCGTCCATTACACTTCATAGTATGTTCCACATAATATTTTTCCAAATATACTGCCTTTGAAACCTTATCATCAAGTAAAAATGTGAGCCTACTTAATGGCAAAATTGAAAAAAAAATGTTCTATGCTTCCTGTTATATATATATATATATATATATATATATATATATATATATATATATATATATATATATATATATATATATATATATATATATATATATATATATATACATGTAGGGTATATACAGGGGGCCCCGTTTGGGGGGAGCAGTCCCCCCCCCCAATAATATGGCGAAAAACATTATTTTGGACATTCACCGGTGGATGTCGAAATATATATATATATATATATATATATATATATATATATATATATATATATATATATATTCTTTAATCAAAATTAACCATTTTGTCGCAATGGCTTTCAGTTGAATTTTCGACTCTATTCTTTCTCAAAAAGAAAAATTGAGATTTATTTGCTCTGCCTTTTCCACAAGTGATTAGCTAATAAATTCAATTCTCTAGAGATAAGTGGATATTGAACTCTTCTGGCTTTTTTTTGTAGAAAAGTAACCTTGGCTTCTATCACTTAAGTGCTTTTATTGCAGAAAGCTTTGACAGTTTTAGAAGGCTTAATGTGTTCTTTGCAAAAAACCAGCTTTTGCACTCATACAATCGATCAATATATTTTTGTGACGTCTCATGAGTATTTTGCCAACATTTCAGCTAATTAATGTATATGACCAAAAATGTTTGTAGTCTGAGTTTCAAATTAGAGGCTTTCCAACAAATTTGGGGTCCTATTAAGAGGAAATTCTTCTCCCTTCGACATTGGCCTGAAGGGCTTCCTGGGAGGAACTTAAAAATTGTGAAAAAAATGCACTGACCCCCCCCCTCCCCCTCAGAAAAATGCTTTACTTCCTCTCCCTCTCTTGAGGTCAGATCTATGTGAACCCATGCTATGTATCGTTAACTAACAGCATCACAAAGTTATGTGCAAAACCCAAGATACAAATATTAAATATATCAAGTTTTGTAATATTTATTTTAACTTCTACTTTAGACTAAACAAAAAACACCAGGCATTTTCTGTAGCTGCCACGTTGAATCTGCGTATTGATATTGTCCAAATACAGAATATGTTCTGTCATTAGACCCTGGCGCCGCGCCGATAAGGGAAAACCGGTGGCAGCGGGGCCAATAGCAGCGGCGGCGAGCCGCCGGCGCGATCAATGTTGACCGCAAACACTAATGTTTTCATCAGTCTTTCTCAAATCCCAGCTTGAATTTACAAAAGATTTGGGCCTATTCATGAGTTAAAAACTTCGCCGGCTGAACGCTGGTCTTCTTCGTTATCCATCAAGAAAAGTAGAAATCTGGAAGAAACGAAATGGATCTGGCTTTTCAGAACCCTTGCATAATAGTTGAAATAATAGATTTGCCGTGGCATTCAGTACAATCCAAGAAATCTAATTCAAAGGGAGCACACACACAAATCGGATCGGATTTTGCTGCTGATTTCAAATATATAAATATCATCAAGTTTAGTGTTACCCATCAAAAGTTACGAGCCTGAGAATATTTGCCTTATTTTCGAAAAAGGGGAGAAACATACCCTAATGTCATTGAATCTTAATGAAAATCTTACCATCAGATTCAACGTATCAGATAACCATAGTGTGGAGATTTAAAGCTCCTATATGCAAAAATGTGATTTTTTTTTCTGCCAGAAGAAAGATCATGGATGCGTTTATATTCGGTTGTTTTTTTTTCTTCCCAGGGGTGATCGTATCGACCCAGTTATCCTAAAATATCGCGAGACAGCTCATTCGGACGGAAATCAAAAGTTCTAGTGCCCTTTTTAAGTGACCAAAAAATTGGAGGGCACTTAGACCCCCTCCCACGATCTTTTTTTCCCCAAAGTCACCGGATCTAAATTTTGAGATTGCCATTTTCTTAAACATAGTCGAAAAATCTAATAACTATGTCTTTAGGTGTAAAGTGACCCTCCACAGTCCCCGGGGGAAGGGCTGTAAGTTGTGAACTTTGCCCATTGTCTACATATAGTATTTGTTATTGGGAAGTATACATCCGTTTTTTTCTTGGGGGGGGGGGTGTTTGGAGTGGATTTCCAAGGGGAGAATCTTCCTTTGGGAGGGAAATTTCTGATGAGTGAATATTCTAGGGGAAATATTACACTAGGGAGATTTGACAGAATTACTATACAAAATTCTTTTTAATTGTCTTACATTCTCTTTGCCAAATTTTTTATATGGAGATATTCCGGGGGCTTTTTCCGCACGCTTTGTTTTCTGGGAAGTAATTTCCACGGAAGGGGGCATTTCAGGAGTGACCGCGAAACTGATTATAGATTAAAGTCTTTTTCCAATAAGAAATGCTAAGGAGAATTTTTCAGGGTGAATCGTCTACAAGCAATTATACAGAGGGGGGATTTTCAGCATAGAAGGAACTGTCTGGAGGGAATTTGACGGGGGGGGGGGCACTTTACGTTGGATTAAATTTAAACGGAGAATTTTCGTGAGGGGGAAGGGTATATTTCATAGAGGGTGAGCCAGATTTACCGGCATTTTATGAAAAACGAACAGAAATTATGCCATATATGACAGGTTGCCCCCTCCTCAATACCTTATTATTTACGCTAAAGTTTGACTGTTTACTAAAGTTGACACACATGGGCTGTTTGATTAGGATAGGAAGCTTTTTTTAAAAGTGCTAACAGCTTTAGCGTAAAGAGCAAGGTATTGAGGAGGGGCGACCCTTCATATCCGGGATAAATTTGTCAAAACTAATATACAAATTGTGCTTTAATTTTTCATGCACGGTGAGCCAAAATCGAACCTGCATGTGATTGTCGGAGATTCTGGGAACCAAATTTTTTTGGGGTGACGCATAGGTTTTTGGGGAAATCCCTGGACATTCGGGGTTAGTGCAAGCCCTGCTTGAGTTCTAATCAGGAAAAATTGACATACTTAACCACACGAGAAAAGAAAAGCTCCGACTTTGCGGTTGAAGCAATAAAGAATTGCCGCAAAATTAATTCCAAGTCAACCGAACGCCACCGCCTCTGCCGGCGGCGGCGTTGCGACACTTCGGTGGCGGTCAACCGTGCCTCTTGTTGATGGCGGCGTTCGGTCGATGCGCCGGCGTGGCGATGGGGTCTAATTGTCATACTGAAATCATATTTGGGATCTGGGCTATGTGCTTAAATTAGCATTATCATTGTCAGGTTACTATTGACAGGACCGTAGAGAGTTTGGGCCAGACCCTGGGAGTAATTTCTTTTTGTATGGGCCTCGGCTATTTTTTTTTAAATACTGATACTGCTACTAACGTACTACCCTGTTTTTGTCTACCATTAATTTGTTTTGTTTTTCAAAGCGAAAGTTGGGCCTTGGGGATCTTGCCCCCTATTTAACCCTTTGTCTTGTGGGGCCTGGCTAGTCGGTTTTGCAGTTGCTGCTTAAGTTCTGGTGTGACATCATTAAAAAGATGTGTAGCCGCTTTTATCTTTTAAAGCATTGTTTGAACCGAGGGACTTTTTTTTTACGAAAGAGGCATACTAGAAGCAGGAAAATCGGGTTGCTATGCTTCAGTACACCGTTTGATGCCATTACGACCCCCCCCCTAATCTTCCTGGTCAAATCCTTTTTGATTGAGAGCATTAGCATTAATAAATGTCTATCCCGTTTTCAAAGTAAGTTTAATCATCCATACTCACCAATTTGTTATCAATATTTTGTTTGTATTAATGTAATGTTTTTTTTTTTTTTTTTGTGATATAGTTGGATTTTGATGTGTGTTTGTGTTTTTTCTTCTTCTTTTTTCTTCTTGTTACTTTAGTGATTACTCCGTCTATGTAGGCTACCTTTGTTTCGACGGGCAATAAATGAATAATAATTAAAAAAATGTAATTATTTAATCAGAGTTATTGATCTGTTCAGATTATATCGTCACTAAAAGATCAAATGGCTAAGTTGAAAACTAGGCAAGAAAAAACGGAACCAATGAAATTGGAATCCATGACTCCTGACTTTGCGGTTTTACTTCGTCTTGAGTATATCAACCTGTGTGGTTGTATTCTAATTTAATGAATCAGCTTAAAGCACCTTAGGGTCTGCCATAAAAAAGCCTGCATGCTTGTTTAGTAAAATGAAATTCCTATTCTGCCTGATTTTAACTTTTTTTTTGCTTGAAATTGATTTTACGCTTGAAAAGTGGAAACACTGGTTTGCCTAGATTCAAATCTTCACTCATCTCTTTTCGACCCATGTAACCCCATTTTAAAGAATTGGTACGTCTAAATATAAATTAAGATTATTTATAGCTGTCATTTCCGCCACAAATATGGTAATTTGCGGTTAAAAATTAATTTAAGCCATAAAATCGTCCCTTGGTATCAAGTATCAAGAATGCTCTTTGGTTTGCGCACTAAGTATGAATTTACAGCTAAGTTTTCCGAGTATTTCAGTATTGCTGAAAAGAAAACTCCCCCAAAAAAGTTTTGGACTTGTCTAGCCAGGGGCGAATCTCCCAACATTTTTATTAGGGGGGGGGAGACGGGTTCAGATCCGGATAGTCAAGGAGCATGGGATATATAATAATTTTTTCTCCACATTACTGGGGGGCAACTCCTCTCCCCCCAAACGACACCCCTGCGTCTAGCCAAATATTATGTGTTCTCGCCTCTGGTTTTAGTCCTGTATTGCACAATGAAAATAAAAACTTTTTATCAGAAGAGTTGTCTTGTTTAGTTGGCGTTGGATCCTCAATGATGTAGAGAATTTTATTTTGTTATTTATTGTCGGGTGATAAGAGGGTCGCTGTTTCGTGTGGACCACAGTTTATATAATTAGCAGTATGATCTTTCCCTATCTCACCCATTATAAAAACCCGGACCGAGGTGCGAGTGCTCCAGAGAACGTATAAACATAAGCGGCATTAGATCTTTTCACGGGTAGACAAAGAATAATCACCTACGGAACAATTACTGACAAAACCACTTGGCCGGCTCACCAATAAGTGGACAATAAGTGCACAAATAAGTGGGAGGAGCTTTTTGTTCGTACCGAGAATGAAGAGCCAGAAATCATCTGCGGCAAACTTGCTGGATAATTATATGAACTGTGGTGTGGACTGTCAGTGAGTTGACTTCTTTTCCTTATAGATTTATAAATTAGACATTATTTAGTATTGTTTATGCCAAGTTTTTAATATTATTCGTTTATTCTATGTCGTTTCCCAAATAACGGGCCACTGAGCCCTTTGGGATATTGTTTTTGTTATTGTTTTTTATGGAAATAAATAGAACTTGAACTTGAAGAGGCAACGCTATAGCGTAGCCTATAGTAAAAGAGCCATGCGGGCTTCAATGTTTTATTATTTTTTTCCCAGAGTCACTTCATATGGAAGGGGTGGGCGTATAAACTTTGGAGGTGGTTCATTCAATTGGAAATAGGAAGCTCTAGTGCCCTTTTTAAGAGTCGAAAGTGATCGGAAGGCAACTAGCCCCCTCCCACACACACGCTCATTTCTCTAAATACATCCCATCAAAATTTTAAGATATCCATTTTGTTGAAAATAGTCCAAAGGTCAAATAACTATGCCCCCGGGATTGACAACCCCCCAGCCCCCGGGGCAGGGGTTGGAAGTTATGGAAGTTTACCATTGTTAACATATAAGGTTTTTATGGAAGAGATGATCGTAAAAACTTCGGAGGAGACTTATTCGATTTGAAGTCGAAAGTCATTTTTCCCTTTTTAAGATTCAAAAGTGACCGGAAGGCAACCAGCCCCCCACTCCCTCTTCTCCCCAAATGCCTTCCAATCAAAATTTTGAGATAGCCATTTTGTTGAAAATAGTCCGAAAGTAAAATAACTATGCCTCGGGGTTGAATCACCTCCCCCAGCTTCCAGGAAAGGGTTATAAGTTATGCTTCGTTGTTCAAATTTGTTCGTTGTTAACATATAAGGATTTTTACTGGAAAAGAGGGCATGAATGAACCTGGGGAGGGATTTGAGGAAAATCAGCCCCGCCCCTCCTTGTTCTTCTTAGATGATCCCTCTGCTCAACACTGAGCGAAATTTTGGAATTACCATGCCCCTGGATGCCATGCCCCCATAGCCTCGGGGTAAGGATTGAAAATTATGCAGTTTGTTCATTGTTTAAATGCAGGATAGGAAAAAGGGAAATATTTGATTCTGCGTGTATTAAAAAAGGCTAAGGGCATTAAGGTGAAAATTTGGAGAATGTTGAGGGGTATTTTATACTAAATCAAAAGGTACTATGTGCATCCAGTTTGTCAAAAAGAAGGATCTGGAATATTTTAACAGCGGCTCAGGATATTGAGTTGAAACTTTCAAGGCATGTTCATGGGGATGTTGGAAAACTGTTGGAGGGCTGCCAGCCACCTACCATGTCTTTTAGTTTCCCTCCCTTCAAAAATATTTCATCAAAATGTCGAAATAGACATCTTGTTTAAAACAGTCATAACTCAAACAACTGTGCATATGGGGATAACATAGCCCCCACACCTTTGGAGATGAATACCGAACAAAATAAAACACACTGTGTGCTGATTGTCAAAAGGACGTATCATCAATATCCAAGGACGGCGGAGGGTGTTAAGTTGAAAATTTTAGGGGATGCTAAAGGGATCGTTGAAGGGCTATCGTAAGGTAACCAGACCTCTTTTCCTTTTAGATGCTCCCTCCCCTGATCACTGCTCAACATCTTGAAAAGGCGATTTTGTTCAGAAGAGTCAAAAGGTCTAGTAACTATGTCTCTGGGGATGCAATGCCCCTCACAGCCCCCAGGATAACAATTTGTCCTTTTTTATATGCAAAATTTATCATTGGGGAAAAGGAGGAATTTTTGATTCCAGGTGTGTTTGAAAAGGCTAATGGTATTAAGGTGGAACATTGCGGAATGTTGAGGGGTATGTTAAGCTGAATCTAAAGATACTATGTGCATCCTGTTTATTAAAATGGGGTATCTGCAATATCACATGAACAGCTGAGGGTATTAAGTTTAAACTTTCAGGGCATGTTGAAGAAGATGTTAAAAATTGGTTGGAGGGCCACCCATCTCCCTTCCAATCCCTGTTTAGGTGCCCTCCCTCCAAAGATATCTGATCAAAATTTTGGAATAGCTGTCTTGTTCAAAATAGTCGAAAAGTAAAACAACTATACCTCCGGGGATGACTTAACCTCCACAGCCCGAACTTTTAGAAAATGTTGAGGGTGGTGTCAAACAAAATCAAAGCATACGATATGCAGGGGAGGGGTTCAGAAGGACACAAAATCAATATGTAAGGAACGGCTAAGGGTTTTAAGATGAAACTTTAAGGTATGTTGAAAAAGGAATAAAGGACAGCCTCCCCTCCTTCCTAGCTTTTGTCTTTTTAGATTTTATTGGAAATAGTTATAACGTCTAATAGCTAAGCCTCTGGGGATGCCATACGCCACAGCCCCCGGGACAGGGAATGTAAATTATGCAATTAGTCCATTTTTACATGCAGGATTTATCATTAAGAAAGGGAGGAATGTTTGATCTTGGGTGTGTCCAAAAAGGCTAAGAGTATTGAGGCACAATATCGGGATACATCGAGGAATACGTTGAGCTAAATACAAAAAATATTTGTATCCTAATTATCAAAATGGGCTATGTGCAATATCTTAGGAACAGGTTAGGGTATTAGCTCGGAACTTTCAAAGCCGCTAATATTACCGCTGCTGCAAATGAGACTGGTTGTACTTGCAACTGTCACTACTTCCAACTGCGACAACTTGCAAATATGACCGCCTGCTTGCAGCCTCACTTTATCTATTTGTGACTGCTTTCTGGGAATTTTGAACTTCGAAACTTCAATGTTGAAAAAACATTACTTTGATGTTTTGAGGAAACTTTGATGTTGAAAGGGGGAATTTTGAAAAACATGAAACTTTGGCAATCAAATACCAACAGAAATTAATTAAAAAACTTTCCTAAAAAGAAGTTTTTCAATGAAAATTAAAGAGGTATATTAAACTTAACACCAGCAGAAATAAATTCCTATAATAATTCAAGCTTAAAACGACCAGAAATTACTATTAAAGAATAAATAAACCCAAAACGAACTGGTATTAAATAAACAATCATATCAAACAAACATATAGCAAGTATTATTATAAATGAATAAATAATTCTTAAAACAAGTAAAACTAAAATTGAATATTCAAATCAGACTTAAAAATAACAAAAATCACTACAAACAAGAGTTTGGCTACTGCCCTCTTCCTTAACTGCAGAAGTCTAAAGCCAACTGAATTATTTGGGTTTTATTGAAATTTGTGTGTCTTGAACAGTCCTTAGAAAGAACTAATAAAATAAACTGAAGATTTGATATATAATGACATAAGTTGCCGAAAGCTCAGCACTTAAAAGTTTTTATTTCACTGTAATTTTTGTTTTCAATGTCGTAAGTACCAAAGAAAATATTTGTAATATAATTCGTTTTCAGTAAAGCGCAAATGACGCAGTAGGCTTCTGATCTTTACGGTGAGGAAGGAGGTAGCAGCCAAACTCTTGTTTGTAGTGATTTTCGCTCGTTAGAAATTTGATTTGAATATTCAATTCGAGTTTTAATCGTTTTAAGATTTATTCATTTATACTAGTTCTTGCCGTGCGTTTGTTTGCTATGATTATTAATTTAATTTCTGTTCGTTTTGGGTTTCATTTATACTTCAAGAGTTAAGGATTTTGTTTGTTTTAAGCTTGGTTTGCATGTTCAATTTAAGTTTTTACTCGTTTTAAGACTTATCTATTCATATGTATTAGTACCTGTTTTGTCTCTGTTTTTTTTTTATGATTGTTTATTTAATTTCTGTTTGTTTTGGGTTTTATTTATTCTTTAATACTAATTTTTGTCGTTTTGAGTTTGAATCAGCCTATTATAAGAATTTATTTCTGCTGGTCTTAATTTTAATATGGCTCTTTACTTTTCTTTGAAAAACTACTTTTACGAAAGTTTTTTTTTTAATTAATAAGTGTAAAAGACTGCTTTTTTGCTGTCATCAACTTTAGATTTGTAATTAGTTAATTTTTTTTATTCGTGCTAATTCTACCAGGTCTCAGTTTTCGACCTTTTTGTACCTGCCATCTCATTTTTCCCTTCTGATCTTTTCGATAAGCCAAGTGTTGACTTTGAATATGAATAGTTTAATGAATACTTGTCATTAGAAACTTGACTAATTACAAGTGACAGCCCACAACTATTGATAGGATCACAGACGCTTGTCACCCTCGCCTCTACAATTTATTTTTGCAAGCTCCAGGATCTGGCATGGCACATTCACAGGGGAGGGGGAGGACTCAGGTACTGTCTTACAAATCTTGTCATCCAATGTTCTCTTTTAATTTTCATATAATTTCTATTGTGATCGACTTAATCTGCCCCACTTGAAGTGAATTCCAGCGCGCATGTCAGGGGGTTTCAAGGAATGTTTCTGCTTAGACTTACATATCTGGTATTCGTTAAGTTAGGTACTTACATCTCTAACCATTTGGTGGGGGGGGGGTGAAGTCCTCCCCCCCAAAATTACTTTTATGCTACAAGTTTCAAGTTTAACCTTAGGAGGGGTCTTTTGAACTAATGCTAGTGGGCGATCACCCTGTGTGAAGATATGATTGTTAACAAAACGAATGCAAAATCAAACTTTATGTCGATCTTTATGTTTCTCAAGAATATTGATCCTGGTTCTGATTCAAGCTTCTTGTCGTTTAATTTTGATTTGTATTTAATGATTGAATGCTTTTGTTTAACTTTGTATGATTAGGTCGGAATGTAAGAGTCAACGACTAAAAAATAAATTACCTAGTTTCCACCGGACCAACTACGGCTGCACACGCTCTCGCCTTTGCTTCATTGGTAGAACGGTTAGTTTTAAATGGCACAGTCGAAAATTGATCATGAGATTAGCAAAAGTTCACAAAATTATTTTTTGTGAAAATTAAGGTCACAAAATTATAGGCCTATTAACAAAAATTATCGGAGAGTAAAACGTAAATGTTTAAAATTAAAAACAATCTTTTATTTCTAAATATACTAAAAACTAGAACCTAAACTTTTTGTTTCATCTACAAGGAAAATTTAAAATTTTTAACTAAGAAATGAAACCGTGGGGCGTTTGTGTCAAAACAGTCCCGTGCTTTCATTTTTAGTCGTAAATAATTTAGTTTTTCCTGATGTAAGATCGGGAAATATTTTTTTTTGTAATCTGTGAATATTTTTATTCGTTCTATTTCAAACAATTGACTCTTATTGGATTACTGATGTTTTTATTATTTTTTTTCATTTTTGATCATTGTCAGATCGAGAAGAAGACGGAGTTTGTCTTGGACTCAGGTCAACTGTATATAAACGCAGGTTTGTGCAATGCCTGAACCTTTTAGGAAGGTTGACCGAAAATACAAAGAAAGTGCATTGTTGTGCCATAATTTCCCCGATGGCGCAGACTTTCGAGATATCTTGGAAAAAATTATCCCCCCCCCCCCACTTCATCGTTTTGTGCATGTAAATTTGTACTCATCTTATTACGTAATATTACTGCTTTTACTGCTGACATATCATCGTTGTAGCAATCCGCGAGGCTAAAAAAGCTACTAACGCCCCTTCTCGACCTTACCCTATTCAGAAGGTCACTCTTTACCCTCTCGCTTGAAGTTCATACGTCCTTCAAATCATTTCTTGTGACCTTTTTCCTTTGCCAAAAGCATAAGATTTTGCAACCTATCAAACAGTTCGTGGTAACGAACTGTAAGTAAGGAGCGACCCGGCTCAAAAGTAACCAAAACTCTAAAAACCGTAATTTTGATACCAATAGATACATCAATGGAATCGGATTTGTATGCTGATTTCAAATATCTAAGTTTCATTAAATTTCGTGTTACCCATCAAAAGTTACGCGCCTGAGAAAATTTGCCTTCTTTTCAAAAAAAGGGGGAAACAACTCCTAAAGGTCATAGAAAGTCAATGACAATCACACCATCAGATTCAGCGTATCACAGAACCCTACTATCGAAGTTTCAAGCTCCTATCTGCAAAAATGTGGTAATTTGTATTTTTTTGCCAGAAGAAAGATCACGGATGCGTGTTTATTTATTTATTTATTATTTTTCCCAGAGGTGATCGTATTGATCCATTAGTCCTAGAATATCGTGAGAGGGCTCATCTGGACGGAAATTAAAAGTTCTAATGCCCTTTTTAAATGGCCAAAAAAATTGGAGGGCAACTTGGCCCCCTCTCACGCTCCTTTTTTTGCCGAAGTCACCCAATCAAAATTTTAAGATAGCCATTTTGTTCAGCATGGTCGAAAATCTGGTAAATATGTCTTTAAGGATGACTGAATCCCCCAAAGTTCCCGGGGGAAGGGCGGCAAGTCATGAACTGTGCCCAGTCTTTGCATATAGTATTGTTAAATGGGAAGTATACAGACGTTTCAGGAGGGATTTTTTTCTGGTGGGGGGATCTTTCCATGGAGGATGTTTTCGTGGGGGAAGGGACATTTTTATGAAGGGGGCGCCGGATTTCCCAGCATATTTAAAAATGATCAGAAATCAAATAAAAAGCAAGTTTTTTCAACTGAAAGTAAGGAGCAACCTTAAAATTTAAAACAAACAGAAATGATTACGTATATAAGGGGGTTTGCCCCTAGTCAATAACTCGCCCTTGAAGCTAAAGTTTTTTTTTAGTACTTTCAAAAGAGCTATCTATTCTAATTAACCAGCCTTTGTGATTCAGGGGTCTGTGCTTCGAACAAAATTCGAACTTTAGCTTAAAGAGCGAGGTATTGACTAGGGGGTAAACTCCCTAATATACGTAATAAAAATGTACAAATATAGAAGTTCGTTACGTAAGTTAATTCGTAAGTTACGTCATAACAAAATTTCGAGAAAGCCATTTAGCCAAAACAATAAAATTAGTATGCAAATTTCATTCTAATTATTCGTGTACGGTGAGCCGACATTAAAGCTGCATTAATTCAAAAGCGTTCAGAAATGAAATAAAAAAAACAAGTCTTTTTAACTGAAAGTAAGGAGTTACATTAAAACTTAAAACGAACAAAAATTAGTCAGTATATGAAAGGGGCTGTCCCCTCCTTAACGCCTCGCTCTTTACGCTAAAGTTTGACTCTGTCACACAACTTTATTTTTTAAAACAATAAAAAACTTTAGCGTAAAGAGTGAGGCGGTGAGTACAACGCCTCGCTACAAGTTTGCTTGTTTTATTGTTGCTTTTTTATATGTTTTGATATTTTAGATTTTACAGAAGGGCAGTAAAATGTTCTTCTGACTTTTTTAGTTGGTAGTCAATATGATCGATTCAGGTTCGAGTGTTACTCTTTTCGCATGTATGCTGGAATATAATTTCAATGTTTTTATTCTTCCCCCCCCCCCCCTGAGAGAAAATTCAGTCATTATGTAGTGCTAGCTACCGCTGGCACCAATGTTTGTGGTGTTTAGTTACCAGTGTTATACCAGTAGGCCACAACACCACTGGAGTGGTAATATACGAGTGTCACCACTTATTGGAGGGGAAAGCCCCGGCCCCAAATTATAATGCTATGCCCGTGTCTACCACACCGGTTCTGCAAATATCGGGTTTGGTACTCATCTATTAATAGTATACCCTGTCCGTGGGTATGATAACGCGATCGAGTGGTCAAATGGCCACTTTCTAAAGTCAAATGTACCCGCCTTGGGTTACGGCTAGAAAATCTCTTAACTCTCTCCTTGGATGTAACAAACCTCCCTGTCAATATAATAACGACGGTACCTCGTAGCTCTATTCCTACCCTGCCTGGGTTACGGAAACTAGTACACAGTTTGTATAAAATACCTTACTTGTATTCTTCCAAAAGGTCACAATAGTACCACAAAAATATATATATCCCCGAATGGGGTCAAAACGCAGACTAAAAAATAATAATAATCTTTACAGCACTGTCCGTAGGGGTGGACCGTCACTTGGCCCAGCCAATCAGCTACATCCCCATTCTAACCCAATTATACCTCTTAGATTTATTTTTCAATGACTCCCAAAGCCAGGAAGTACGAAAATAGAACTTAGTTCACAGCTTATTTATTGCAAAACCACTATCGCTTAGTAACGGAATTTAACCTGTCGTTTGAAATTATACTATAAGCAAATGTAATTAAGAAAACGAAAACAGGTCATTTATCTGAAAGGAAAAGAAACAGGGGTTGGAACCCCAACACCTCCCCCCGTAAGATAAATGACCGCCCACGCGGTACCACGCGGTAACTTTACAAAATCTATTTGCCTTCTCTCTTCCACCAGTGTCTGTGTTACTACTTCCACCGCTTGGCTCTGGATCGGTCGTCCCTACACGTCTCTACTATAGGACCACCATGGTCTACATCGTATAATATCTGCCTTAAATTTTGAAAGTTGAAGTCTTCAAGATTCGTAGATAATGATTGTGCGCAGCACAATTCAAAACAAAAAATTTTCTCGCTCTCACGAATTTACATTTGAGAGAAGCAGAAAATCAGTTTCTGGCACATATGATGATGCCAGCCATCATGAAAATTTGGCTGGACTAGCCTCTTAATTTCCATCTGTAGAAACAACCCCACATCTCGATAAAAAAGTAAATTGCCCCTTGGCATAATTTCAAATAATCTAAGGCCGAAAATACAAAGGCCAGTGACAACGATAGGGGTACAGGGAAATGATGTAAAAATTTTGAGCGAACCATGAATCGCTTTTCTCTGGGCCCCATCCCCTAAAATAATCGAATGAATAATGCTCGGCGATGAGGGATGAAAATAATATTGAAGACTGGAAAGACAAGGCTTCAGTAAAGGAATCACAACTTTTCCGCCAGTTGTGCATTGAAGAAAAGGGCTATCTTTCGTGGCTTCCCGCAGGGGATCTTCCCCAAGGGATTCCTCTCCCTCATAAAGGATCGACATATCTTTTGAGTTGATAATACTAATCTCAGATTCCTTTCTAAATTTTTCCAATCCGACTCGACATTCAATATCTCCCAACTTTCCCCTAACCCGTTGTAGGTCATTCATCTCTATTTTGTAACCATCTTGTTTTATTCCCCATGGGTCTTTGACCTCTTTTTCCCCCTTATTATCTATATTTTCAAGGCATAGCCCATCGAGTATTTTATTTTTATCCCTAATATTTATGTTTTCAAGGCTCAGCACGTCCAACATTTTTATTTTTCGCCACTGCAGGCTGAATCTCCAAATTTTGTCTCTTGTTTGCATTCCTCTTTTCGTTTCTACTTCTCTCAATTCTGTCATTCGTGCAAAATAACAAATCACTGTTAAATCTAATTTGGACTCCAGTGTCCTACATCTTTGACTGCATAACTTCATTTTAGCTCCGTTTAATGTTTCTTTTCTCTATTTTAGTCTTTTTTATTCTTACCGCAGAAACAAATAGTTTGTTATCAAATGGGAAGTGAATTCCGAATACTGGTTTTTCGTATCGTACTAAAATTTCTCGAACTTTCCGAGGAAAAGCGCGTACAATAAATTTTGTCTTCTTTGTTTCTAGTACACTCAGCGCTTTATTCTAGCCTGTACCTGTTAGCGCCACATATTCATTAAAGGTTTTTTCAACTTTTCTATTTTTTAGAAATTTTCCCGAAAAATCCTTCTTGCGCGTCTTATTTTCAATATTTTGTGGTCTTTTTACTTCTGCATCCCATTTCTGTGGATTATAAAAATTTTTAACATGAGTATCAAGTATTTCATTTTTCCGACAGGGCGGCGCAGCCTCCCAATTTGTTTTATGGGCCGGTCAACTTTCGCCCCTAGTCAGCGAAGTTGTATATTTTCTCGTAAAAGTGTTTAATGTTTGGTAATTTTCATTTTCTTGCGATTGATTCTTAGACAAATTATTATGGCTATCTGACAGCCTAGAAATTAGTTGTGATAAGATCTCACTTTCTGGAATTAGACCTATCATGATTCCTTTAAACTCTTGGTGGTTTCTTCCGTCTTTCTCTCTAGCTATTTTATCATTCTGCTTTTTTCGTTCTCTGGCTATTCTATCAGTCTCTTCCTTTCGTTCTCTATCTATCCTAATATTTTCTTCTCTCTGCTCTCTAGCTATCCTCTCTTTCTCTCTTTCTTGTCTATCTTTCTCTCTTTGTTCCCTTTCTTTTCTATCTCTTTCGTCTTCTCATTCTCTGGCTATTCTCACTTCCTTCATGAAATTCAATAATTGTTGTGTCATATCTATTTGAGTGCTTTTTCGCGAGCTCCTGCTGGATCTCGATTTAACACTGCTCTTTCTACTCGGACTACTTTGATTCTGTCTGTCATTATTTCTTCTTAATTCATTTTCTGAATCTGTTCGTTCTATGTCCGTATTGTATCTTTCTTTATAGGCTACTCTAGCCTTTCCGTCCTCTTTTCTATTCTTTCTAATTTTATCTTTCTCAGCCTGCATTTTTTTTCTTATATTCTCAGAACTCTCTCTCTAAGGCTTCCATATTAGCCTTTCTTTCTATTTTCCTACTTTTTCTATGGTCTTCACTCGCCCTTTTCAGTCTTGAGTTAATCTCATCTCTATCTAACATAATTTCAAAATTCCGTTAACTTCAAATTACCTCTTCAGTCTAAATGAAAATTCTTTTATCCATTTAACTTCCTGTTTCTCGTGAAAAATTGTTTTTGACACGCAGCAATTTTAGCCTTATATTTTTGAATACTAATTAGTTGCGCGATATATTGATTCGTAAATTTTTCAATTATGATCTCACGAGGCACAGCTCATAATAGATCTTCATAATTCTATTAATTGATTTCGTATTTCTTTCTTTTCTGTTTATACGTAACCACAATAGGCTACTATCACTATGTAGGCTAACTCGACTAGTCTCTTCGAAAACTCGGAATTCTTTTATTATCAACGCTGTTAATAATTCCTGTTCTTGCTGCTACCAATGTTCGTAGTGCTAGCTACCGCCGTTACCAATGTTCGTGGTGTTTAGTTACCAGTGTTATACCGGTAGGCAACAACACCACTGGCGTGGTAGTATACGAGTGTCACCACTTATTGGAGGGGAAAGCCCCGGCCCCAAATTATAATGCTATGCCCGTGTCTACCACACCGGTTCTGCACATATCGGGTTTGGTACTACCCTATTTACAGTATATCCTGTCCCAGGGTACGGTAACGCGGTCGAGTGGTCAAATGGCCACTTTCTACAGCCAAATGTACCCGCCTTGGGTTACGGCTAGAAAATCTCTGAACTCTCTCCTTGGAGGTAACAGACCTCCCTGTCAATATACTAACGACGGTACCTCGTAGCTCTATTCCTACCCTGCCTGGGTTACGGAAAGTAGTACACAGTTTGTAGAAAATACCTTACTTGTATTCTTCCAAAAGGTCACAATAGTACCACAAAAATATATATATCCCCGAATGGGGTCAAAACACAGACTAAAAAATAATAAAAATCTTTACAGCACTGTCCGTAGGGGTGGACCGTCACTCGGCCCAGCTAATCAGCTACATCCCCATTCAAACCCAATTATACCTCTTAGATTTATCTTTCAATGACTCCCAAAGCCAGGAAGTACGAAAATAGAACTTAGTTCACAGCTTATTTATTGCAAAACCACTATCGCTTAGTAACGGAATTTAATCTGTTTTTTGAAATTATACTATTAGCAAATGTAATTAAGAAAACGAAAACAGGTCATTTATCTGAAAGGAAAAGAAACAGGGGTTGGAACCCCAACATTTACCTAACCGATTTTAATTAAGTAATCTATTTAACCGACGCAGTTTGCCGACATATTAAAAAACCGTCAACGATATTGGAATAGTGGTTTACATCAAGTGATTTCAATGTTAGAAAAACATTGCGCTCAAAGATGTACTCACAATCAGACTTCTAGTGCTTTGTGCCCAATCCTTGTCAATTTTAGTTTTGAACCTTGGGAATAAATTGTATTAATAATTGTCGCTTAGCTGATTCCTGGAGCCGATGGTTTTATGGATAAGTATGTTTGCCGAGTCCTTTTGTGCTATATTGAGCTGTGTATAGCCTACTTGGCTTTGGGCTTTAACTGACTATGCGGATCCCCCACAGGGTCAATTTGAAGACCGTAAAACACGCTGATTGTGACAACAGTTTTAGGGAAGTTTCTCTGATCCTACCATATAAGTTGGAATCATGTGCACATATAACCCAGTCACTAGCTTTTAGTGTTTAGTTCCAAGGCTCCATTTACTAAATTAATTAAAAAAAAAATCTTTTCCATAGAATAAGTTTTTCAAAAAAAGAAAAGAACTCCATTAAACCAAAAATGAACAAAAATAGAATCAAATAATCTAACAAGCATACAACTACCACAAATTAGTATCAATAAATAAATGAAACCCAAAACAAACAGAAATTTAAATAAATTACGGAGTCAAACTCAAAACGAGCAGAAATTTATATGAGTTGGGTTCTAAACCCCATGCTTTCGAAAACCCAGAACATAATTTGCACTTTACTGAAAAAATTCAATTTAATTTACTGAAAAAAAAAATGTGCATTGTTAGTTTAGTATACACATGCTCATATTGATTCCTTACAATCTTAATTAGTTTTTTATTTCTTAAAGTTATAAAAGTGAAAACATTTAAAACAATTTTTTCAGTAAAAAACGTATTATATTTGTAGTTGCCTTTATATCACTTTTGACTATTAAAAATCGACACAAGCTCTTCCAATTTCCAATCGATTGAACCCTTTTCCAAGTTTCTACGACAACTCCTTCGTCTAAAACCACCACAAAAACAAAAAAAAAAAAAAAAAAAAAAAAAAAATTGTGCCAACATCGTTCTTTACTTAGGCAGCGCTGTTGCGCTGCCTAGGATATGGGCCTTGCAATCTTTTCCCCGGTCTGAACTCATTGAATCTTGAAAAATGATCTTGTATCCCCTTCAGAATAAGTAGCGAGATTTTTGTTGAAATACTGTTTTTTATTAGCATAATATGTATAATTGTAGTTTATATAAATTCTTCACAAAATTTACCCACAAAAATGCTTTCTCGCACTCCATCGTGTGTGTATCCACGTGTGGGAGCCTCTGCACCAATCCCGGTGCTTAGTTACGTGAAATCATTTGTTAAACGACTCGTGCTAAATTAAAGAGTTGAAATAAGTAGTGCGTGTCTCAGCTTAATAAAAATTGTTACTTGGCTTTTGCAGTATGCTCAAAGAACGAAAATATGTGTCATGCAATTAAATTTTGCAACTTAGTCATTTATATTGAGTGAAATGTGCATGCAAAAGCGAGCGACTAACTGTGAGCATGACTTGGAACATCATATATATTGTTCTAGAGATTTGTCTATCAAATTAAAATATTGGTAGATGCTATTATACAAAATATAAACGGCCGGAAGCGTTTAGTAAAAAAAGACGCATACAATAGAGTTCAAGAGTTCAACTATATAGGAGCCATTGTATAGACGCATCCAGTTCTGATCCTCAAGAGGAGGGGGGTATAAGATCAGTATCTTTGGAAAGATGATCCTTTCATTTCTGGAGGGGGCCTTGAGACCAATCGTAGGGGGATAAGCATTCCCTTCCCCTCTTGCAATTTACCCTGGAAATCACCATAAGAAGCTATTCGCTTTTATTTACTGCAGGACCTAAAATTCCAATACCAAACTGCAGTTGTATTTTTTCTCTTAATGACATTCCCATTCCACAGACGACTGTAACTAGATTTCTGGGTGTTTATCTCCACTCCTCACTTTCATTTAAGCCGTACATAAGACATTTTACTTGCAATATTTCTCGCCAAATCTTATTGTTTCACAAGGTCATGTAACTAGAATTTAAGCAAAACCGATTTTGAAAATTTCATGTATGAAATTCATTTAGTTTGCGATCTGAATTGATAGAGAAGCTTCAAGCTCCTATTTTGAAAAAAAAATATAGAATTTTGCTGTTTTTGCCAGAAGATATACCACGGATGTGCGTTTATTGTTTTCCCCCAGGGGTGATAATATATATATATATATATATATATATATATATATATATATATATATATATATATATATGTATATGTATATATATATATGACCTGTTTCACAAGGTCATGTAACTAGAATTTAAGCAAGCATTGTAATACCATGGATATTAAAATGGAAATTTGGGATTTGCCAAAGACTGAAGAAGAGGCAATTATGATTTTTTGAGGACAAGGGAGTGTTGCCCAGATCAAAACAGTGCACCAATGGAAACAACATGACGGAATTCTAAAAGTTTCTCTGTAGTTTCTATAATTTTGTTAATAAAGTATTACATTTTCATGATTTTTTTTTTATTACATTAGGATTGAGCTTCAAAGAAACAAGTTCTAATTAAATGAAGCACTTGAGTGGCGTGTAATGCACAAGTACCATTCAATGTTTCTGGCTCTCTTACTATTGTTCTGTGCCGGGAAACACTTTTCCATCTCATCTAAAGCCACTTAAGAACGCCCAAAATTGAACACCAATAAATGAAGGACTGAAGAGTTAACATTAATCCCAATCTGTTGAATGACAGTGGAGGTTTTACTAATGCCTACAGGGAGGAAGAGCTAAGGGAAACCCTCTTAGAATATCAGTCCTAAGAACCCCTGGAAAATTTAAATAATGTGGACCTATTTACGCACTTTTTTCGTATTTTTGACCCCATCCCCCTCTCTTCGAAAACTCCTCTGATTTTCTCAGACGCCTACGGGTCAGACCTGGGGGCACTTCATGGTTCCATTTATGATGTATCAACCACCAAGTGTAAAATCTTCATATAATTCTGTTATTTTTCTAGTCCAAGTCTTGCTTTTTCAGCAAATATACAACGTTCACTGTTTGGCTCTACAATATTAAAAAAAAAACTTGGTTTTATGGATAATAAAAGAATCTTTTTTCATGTCATCTCAGCAGCCCTTCAAGGAAAGATTTGTCTTATTTATGGTTTCCCTAGTCTCTTTGTGAGGAACTTAGTGTTTCTTTTTTGACTTTTATTTTATTTTTAGAAATGGTATGTATTGGCTTTTATTGGGACGTTTATGATGTTTATTGGGCCCATTAGCAAATCTCTGGCGGAATAAAAAATAGGACGTTCATTTGAGTAACTATATAAACATATTAAAACACTTACGGCTCTTTGTTCGGTTTTCAAATAATAAAATGCTATTTTATTGGTTATAGTCAATCTAGGCTTTGTTTCTTCAAATTAAAAAAGAAGAGAAAGTTTGAAACTCAAATCAGCCCATTTTTGATAAATTTTCTGTTTTTTTTAGAAGACGGTGCTAGGACTTACTTTTAGGGGCTTGCAGATGAGCACACGATTTATGGATTACATCTTGCATACGAGAGGTTTGCCTCATCATTAGATGAAATATGAACTCACACTATCTATTTTAAAGCGCATCAAATATATCCCGTTGTTAATTACAAACGTTTTATTTGTTGATTACCTTCCAAAAATTGTGTTGTTTAAATGCAACTAAATCAGCCTCACCATTCTCAAATTGTTGTTCTGTAAAATTTTCCAGGAAAGTTTTGCTGGGAGGGAGACATGGCCTAACGATCTTGAATATATCTAGATAATGGTAACGGAGCAAATAACTTCTTCTTCGACGCGTAATTTCATAATGAGTTCCTAAACTACCATTAAACAGTTTCATAGGCAGCGCGATAGCGCTGCCTAAGTAAAGAACGATGTGGGCACAATGTGTGTGTGTGTGTGTGTGTTTTTTCTCCATACCCAGGCACTTCGTAACGAAGGAGTTGTCGTAGAAACTTCGAAAAGGGCTCATTCGATTAGAAATTGGAGTGGCTAGTGCCCTTTTTAATAGCCGAAAGTGATTGGAGGGCAACTACCCCCGCGCCCATCGTTCCCCAAAACACAGCCAACCAAAATTCTGAGATAGCCATTTTGTTCAGCGTAGTTGATTTCCAGATAGAAAATATGTTTTTGAGGAGGACATTCCCCCACAACCCTCAGGGCAAGGGTTTTAAGTTATGCCCTGAAGGCATATAAGAACGATGTTGACACAATGTAAGATTTAATATTTTTTTCCCTTTAGAACTGGGCACTACATACGGCAGGGGTCTTCTAATAAGCTTCAAAAGGGACTCATTCAATTGGAAATTGAAAGGTCTAGGCCCCTTTTCAGTAGTCAAAATTGTTAGGAGAGCAACTAGCGCCCTCGCTCCCACGACCATCATTTTTTTATGCACACCCAACCAAAATTTTGAGATAAGCATTTTGTTCAGCGTAGTTGATTTCCATATAGTATATATGTTTTTGAGGAGGACACTCCCCCACAACCTTTAGGGCAAGGGTTTTAAGTTATGCCCTGGGGGCATATAAGGTTTTTATAGAAGGCGTTGTCGTAGAAACTTCAAAACAGGCTCATTCGATTGGAAATCCTTTTTTATTGAGAGCATTAGCATTAATAAATGTCTATCCCGTTTTCAAAGTAAGTTTAATCATCCATACTCACCAATTTGTTATCAATAGTTTGTTTGTATTAATGTAATTTATGCAATGAATTTTTTTTTGTGATATACTTGGATTTTATGTGTTTTTTTTCTCTATCTTTGTGTTACTTTAGTGATTACTCCGTCTATGTACATTTGTTTCGACGGGCAATAAATGAATAATAATAAAAAAATGGAATTATTTAATCAGAGTTATTGATCTATGCAGATTATATCGTCAGTAAAAGATCAAATGGCTAAATTGAAAACTAGGCAAGAAAAAACGGAATCCGTGACTCCTGACTTTGCGGTTTTACTTCGTCTTGAGTATATTAACATATGTGGTTGTATTCTAATTTAATGAATCAGCTTAAAGCGCCTTAGGGTCTGCCATAAAAAAAGCCTGCATGCTTGTTTAGTAAAATGAAATTCCTAATCTGCCTGATTTTAACTTTTGTTTTTGCTTGAAATTGATTTTACGCTTGAAAAGTGGAAACACTGGTTTGCCTAGATTCAAATCTTCACTCATCTCTTTTCGACCCATGCAGTGGCGCCAATTCACGAAAATGTAGGGGGGGCAAGGATTTTTTTTTCGATTTTTTTTTAATTAAGATGCAAAAAAAAGAACAACATTTAGCAAACATACCTAAAACAGGGGGTAGCGGCAAGGTCGCTGCTTGGCAAAATCGTTGACTAATCTATCCAAATCCAGTTTCTTTACCTCCTCGTTTTCAATGGCCATTATCATGAGATCACTGAGTCTGCCGTTTCCCATCGTCGATCGCAGATAGTCTTTAACACGCCCTAATGCCGAGAAGAATCGATCATTACTGGTAGTGGTAACAGGCAAAGTAGCAACTAGCTTCATCAGTTTTAGCACTGCAGAATAGGCAACTGGGAGGTCGGATAAGATTTCGATAGCTAAAAGAAGATCCATTTTTGAAATATCACCTTTTGACAGATGCAGCTTCGCAAGAGAAAGCTGGGATTCTATGGCATGGTCGTCAACACCGAGAATCTCTTGATAATGACACATAACTCTTTCCACTTTTGAAATTTCGAGAAAATTGGAACTTGAGGGGTCGAAGGTAGATAAAGCGTCAAGCAGAGGCATATTCTGCATGAAATATTGGTCCAACTCACTCGTGAAACGATCTATTACCTCAAAGTACAGAAGTTTACCACAGTCTGATTCAACTGGCTGACTGATATTGTATTTACCGGTTGTTGAGTTTGACAGAAAGCCTTTGAGACGAATGGAAATGGCTTACTTCTCTTGTTTCGAGCACTGGTTTTAGATTGTGGAGATTTCGATTCCTGGATATCGTTTAAAGCTAAGAATTCAGATATGTTTTTGCTTAAGTTGTTCCATTCGTTATCATTTCTCAGCTTTTGGAGTGTCTCATATGTCCCAGAAATCAGTGCAAGTGCCTTATAAATCAACAAGCTTCCGGATTGAAGTTGCTCTGATAAACAATTTACAATGACTAATACTTTTTCCATTATGTGTAAAGTTGAAACAAAAGAGGCAGAGTTGATTTTGTCCAGTAGTCCTTTTGCTTCACACGCTGCCTCGCCGTTGGAACTATCGGAGACTGCGGCAAGCACAGCAACAATACAATCAAATCTGGCATTCACCTTTGAAATAGAGCGGACTGCATAAAACCAGCGAGTCTGGACGGTCCTCTCAAGTTCCAAGACTTTTTGCTCGCTAATACGCTGGAATTCCACAAATAGCTCGTGTCGAGTATTGCTGCATGATATAAATGCGCAAAGTCTTTGCATCACAGAGAAAAATTCAGAAAGTTCGCTGATATTTCTTAGGCAGTCAGTCAAAACCAAGTTCAATCTGTGGGCGTGACAGTGTAAATAAACTGCATGAGGCACCTTCTCCCTAAACTTTGCTTGAACTTCGTTTAATTCCCCACTCATAGCGGATGCGCCATCATAACATTGGGCAATACACAGCATCGAATCTACACCAAGCTTTTCTATAGTTTCACAAATCGAGGTGGATAAGCTCTCGGCGTCAAATTTGTGCATATGATAGCAGCCGATTGGTCGCTCCACTACTTTTTCATTTGATATGTACCTGAGTAGGATCTCTAATTGTTCTTTTCTAGAAACGTCTTTTGTCTCGTTGACAAGAATAGCAAAGTAATTAGCTGATTTTACTTCTGAAATAATATCTTGGCGCAAGGCATTTCCTATCAGTGTAACTGCGTCATTTTGGTACTGATGACTGCAATAGTGACCATATCGGCGCTGTAACTTGGCCTTCAGCTTTTCATTGCCTTTAGACATTTACTCCATCAATTCAACCAAATTACCCCAGTTTGCGGATGTTTCTGATTCGTCACGACCCCTCAAAGCAACACCCTGGCGGCCAAGAAATCAAACAGCATGAAAAATGTACTTCACATGATCTCTATTTTCCTGAACCTCTTGAGATCTGGATTGAATTAAGTCATTCGCTATAGATTTCTAAGTACCAGTACTTATTATCTTAAATTCCGTCCATGCTGACATACAATGCCAATGTCTTTCAGAACCATCATGTTGCTTTAATATAGCAGAACTATCTTTCCACTTGCAAAATTCCGACTCAATGAAAGTTCTTCTTCCAGGAATTTCTTCAACACTTAGAATTCCCATAAAAAAATGGTAGTGAGCAAAACAAAACACAAACTTCAAGTTTTTTTGAGCATTATACCCATACCTCAATATAATTATCCTATACACTAAATTTCATTCAATTACAAGTGGTCGCGGGATATCTCTCACGACTAGGTTGAGCTGGTTTGTCGTGACGCGTCCTACAGATATCTGAGAGAGTTTCTTGACTGCTACTGGAGCCCGCAAAGGGGTTCAGCGATGCAGACCGAACTTTCATGTTGATCGGAGCCATTTATTGTTCCGCTTGTTTCCGAAATTATGTCACAGGTGGGGGAATTTATCTCAACTAACCCGAGACTTTGGGCGCTGACACTATTGCCAGTTTCTTGCACTAAAGTTTCTTCATTTTTCTTCCATATTTTCACCGAAAAAAAATCGAAAGTTTGTTGTCGCTTTTTATTCATAGTTAAACGAGTAGTAGACAATGACTTCACTCAGACACGGCAAGAGAAGAACCGAAGAAACACGTAGAAACTCACTTAGAAAATCACTCCCATACTCCACGGTGAAACTACCCTGCTTAGAAACCCCATAAACCAATCACTTACATTTCCTGTTCACGACAGTCCCATGCACTCCACTGGGACTAGTCATCCCATAAACTATTCAACAACGTCAAGAATCTGCTGACCAAAACCCCTTGAAACCCTAGAACACATTTCCTGTCCCAGCTACTAAAAAAGGCAATATACAAAACTCATAGTTTACAACGGATTCTTCACAAGAACAATAACAAACGGGTACTGACCACATGAAGCTTAGTTTTGAATGAACCCTACTCGGAAATAAAATAGTGTAGACACGCTCGCTCTTAGACATTTCAAAACAAGATTATATAATTAGGGCACAAGTTTGTTGGTCGTATTTATTGGACCAGTTGCTGGTTTAATATAGCACATAGCTAAAATAGAAAATAGCTGTGAAATATAAATAAGAAGGTAATTTTCAAAGTGTAGGGAGGGGCCATGGCCCCCCCTGCCCCCCCTAAATGGCGCCTCTGGACCCATGTAACCCCATTTTAAAGAATTGGTACGTCTAAATATAAATTAAGATTATTTATAGATGTCATATCTGCCACAAATATGGTAATTTGCGGTTAAAAATTAATTTAAGCTATAAAATCGTCCCTTGGTATCAAGTATCAAGAATGCTCTTTGATTTACGAAGTCTGAATTTACAGCTAAGTTTTCCGAGTATTTCAGTATTGCTGCACAGAAAACTCCTCAAAAAAGTTTTGGACTTGTCTAACCTGGGGCGAATCTCCAACATTTTTATTGGGAGGGGGGCAAGAGGGGTTCAGATCCGGATAGTCAAGGGGCATGGGATATATAATAATTTTTTCCCACATTATTGCGGGGCAACTCCCCTCCCCCCAAACGACACCCCTGCGTCTAGCCAAATATTATATATTCCCGCCTCTGGTTTCAGTCCTGTATTGCACAGTGAAAATAAAAACTTTGTAACAGAGGCAACGCTATAGTGTAGCCTATAGTAAAAGAGCCATGAGGGCTTCAATGTTTTATTATTCTTTTTCCCAGGGGCACTTCATATGGAAGGGGTGGGCGTATAAACTTTGGAGGGGGCTCATTCAATTGGAAATAGGAAGTTTTACTGCCCCTTTTAAGAGTTAAAAGTGATCGGAGGGCAACTAGCCCCCCCCCCCCACACCCTCATTTCTCCAAATACATTTTATCAAAATTTCGAGATATTCATTTTGTTGAAAATAGTCCAAAGGTCAAATAAGTATGCCCCGGGATTGACAACCCCCCAGCCCCCGGGGCAAGGGTTTGAAGTTATGGAAGTTTACCATTGTTAACATATAAGGTTTTTATGGAAGAGATGGTCGTAAAAACTTCGGAGGAGGCTTTTTCAATTTGAAATCGAAATTCGTTGTTCCCTTTTTAAGATTCAAAAGTGACCGGAAGGCAACCAGCCCCCCACTCCCTCTTCTCCCCAAATGCCTTCCAATCAAAATTTTGACAGCCATTTTGTTCAAAATAGTCCGAATTTCAAAGTTTCGAAGTTCTTTCGAAACTTCGAAAGGGGAGTTTTCTCATTCGATTGGAAATTCAAAGGCTAGTGCCCTTTTTAATAGTCGAAAGTGATTGGACGGCAACTAGCCCCCCCCCCCCTGACGCCCATCATTCCCCCAAACACTTCCAATCAAAATTTTGAGATAGCCATTTTGTTCTGCGTAGTTGATTTCCACATAGAAAATATCTTTTTGAGGAGGACACTCCCCCACAGCCCTCAGGGCAAGGGTTTTAAGTTACGCCCTGGGGGCATATAAGGTTTTTAAAGAAGGCGTTGTCGTAGAAACTTCAAAAAAAGCTTATTCGATTGGAAATTCAAAGGGCTAGTGCCCTTTTTAATAGTCGAAAGGGCTTGGAGGGCAACTAGCCCTCCCCCCCCCCTCCCACGCCAATCATTCCCTCAAACAAATCCAATCAACATTTTGCGATAGCTATTTTGTTCAGCATGTTTGATTTTCAGATAGAAATTATGTTTTTGAGGAGGACACTCCCCCACAACGCTCAGGGCAAGGGTTTTAAGTTATGTCCTGGAGGCATATAAGAGTGATGTTGGCACAATGTACTATTTTTTTTTTTTTTCTTTAGAGCAGGGCACTTCATATGGAAAGGGGTCGTTGTAGAAACTTCGAAAGGGGCTCATTCGATTGGAAATTGAGAGTTCTAGTGCCCTTTTTAATAGTCGAAAGTAATTGGAGGGAAACTAGACCCCCCCACGCCCATCATTCCTCCAAACAGATCCAATCAAAATTTTGAGATAACCATTTTGTTCAGAGTAGTTGATTTCCAGATAGAAAATATGTTTTTGATGAGGACACTCCCCCACTACCCTCAGGGCCAGGGTTTAAAGTTATCCCCTGGGGGCATATAAGGTTTTTAAAGAACGCGTTGTCGTAAAAACTTCAAAAAAGGCTCATTCGACTAGGAATTCAAAAGGCTAGTACCATTTTTAATAGTCGAAAGTGATTGGAGGGCAACTAGCCCCCCCCCCCCTACGTCCATCATTCCCCCAAACACATCCAATCAAAGTTTTGAGATAGCCATTTTGTTCAGCGTAGTTGATTTCCACATAGAAAATATCTTTTTGTGGAGGACACAGCCCTCAGGGCAAGGGTTTTAAGTTATGCTCTGGGGGCATATAAGGTTTATTAAAGATGGCGTTGTCGTAGAAACTTCAAAACAAGCTCAACCGATTGGAAGTTAGAAGGGCTAGTGCCCTTTTTAATAGTCGAAAGTGATTGGATGGCAACTAGCCCCCCCCCACGCCCCACATTCCCCCAAACACATCCAATAAAAATTTTGAGATAGCCATTTTTTTCAGCGTAGTTGACTTACAGATAGAAAATATGTTTTTGAGGAGGACACTCCCCCACAACCCTCAGGGCAAGGACTATAAGTTATGCCCTGGGGGCATATAAGGTTTTATTGAAATCTTTGTCGTAGAAACTTGAAAAAGGGCTAATTCGATTTGAAATTCAAAGGGCTAGTACCCTTTTTAATAGTCGAAAGTGATTTGAGGGCAACTCACCCTCCTCTCACGCCCACATTTTCCCCAAATACATCCAATAAAGATTTTTAGATAGCCATTTTATTCAACGTAGTTGAAAGTTTTGGAAATTAGGTCTTTGAGGATCACTACACCCCCGCCAGCCCTCAGGGCACGGGTTGTAAGTTATGCCCTGGGGGCATATCTAGTTTTTATTGAAAAAGTTGTCGTAGAAACTTCAAAAGGGCTCATTCAATTGGAAATTGAAAGGGGTAGTGCCTTTTTTAATAGTTCAAAGTGATTGGAATGTGACTAACGCCCCTCTCACGCCCACCATTTTCCCAAACACATCTAATCAAAATTTTTAGATATCCATTTTGTTCAACGTAGTTGAACGTTCTGGAAATTAGGTCCTTTAGGATGATAACACCTCCCCATCAGAGCCCTCACTGCAAGCGTTTTAAGTTATTCCCTGGGGGCATATAAGGTTTATAGAAAAGTGTTGTATAAATCATAGGCAGCGCGATCGCGCTGCCTAAGTAAAGAACGGGGACACTTGAAAACGAGACAAGAAACGGGGACTAAGTAAAGAGGAGGACATTCCCCCACAACCCTCAAGGCAAGGGCTTTAAGTTATGCCCTGTGGGCATATAAGAATGATGTTGGCACAATGAATTATTTATTAATTTTTTCCTTTAGAGCAGGGCACTTCGTATCGAAGAAGTTGTCGTTGAAAATTCGAAAAGGGCTCATTCAATTGGAAATTGGAGTGGCTTGTGCCGTTTTTAATAGTCGAAAGTGATTGGAACGCGAGTAACACCCCTTCCACGCCCACCATTTCCCAAAACACATCGAATCGAAATTTTGAGATAGCCATTTTGTTCAGCAGAGTTGATTTCTAGGTAGAAATTATATTTTTGAGGACAGTCCCCCACAACCCTTAGGGCAAGGGTTGTAAGTTATGCCTGGGGGCATATAAGGTTTTTTATTGAAGGTGTTGTCGTAGAAACTTCGAAAAAGGCTCATTGGATTGGAAATTCAAAGGGCTAACGCCCTTTTTAATAGTCGAAAGTGATTAGAGGGCAACTAACCCGCCTCTCACGCCCACCTTTTCCCCAAACACATCTAATCAAAACTTTGAGATAGCCATTATATTCAACGTAGTTTTAAGTTCTGGAAATTAGGTCTTTGAGGATGACAACCCCCCCCCACATCCCTCAGGGAAAGGGTGGTAAATTATGCCCAGGGGGCATATAAGGTTTTTATATAACGCATTGTCGTAGAAACTTCAAAAAGGGCTCATTCGATTTGAAATTCAAAGGGCTAGTACCCTTTTTAATAGTTGAAAGTGATTTGAGGGCAACTAATCGCCTCTCACTCCCACCTTTTTCCCAAACACATCCAATCAAAATTTTTAGATAGCCATTTTATTCAACGTAGTTTAAGCATTTGTACGTTAATTCTCTAAGGATGACGACCCCGCTCCCCACAGTCCTTGGGGCGAGGATTTTAAGTTATGCCCTTGGAGCATAAACGCTGTTTCTCGAACACTTTATCGTAGAAATTTCAAAAAGGCTCTTTCTTTTGGAAATTGAAAAGGCTAATGCCTTATTTAATAGTTGAAAGTTAGCAAGATTGGATAGTGACTAACGCCCCTCTCACACCAACCATTTTCCCAAACACATACAATGAAATTTTTGAGATATCCATTTTGTTCAACGTAGTTGAACGTTCTGGAAATTAGGTCCTTTAGGATGATAACCCCATCAGAGCCCTCACTGCAAGCGTTTTAAGTTATGCCCTGGGGGCATATAAGGTTTATAGAAAATTGTTGTATAAATCATAGGCAGCGCGATCGCGCTGCCTAAGTAAAAAACGGGGACACTCGAAAACGAGACAAGAAACGGGGACTAAGTAAAGAGGAGGACACTCCCGCACAACCCTCAGGGCAAGGGTTTTAAGTTATGCCCTGGGGGCATATAAGAATGATGTTGGCACAATGTATTATTTATGAATTTTTTCCTTTAGAGCAGGGCACTTCGTATCGAAGAAGTTGTTGTTGAAACTTCGAAAAGGGCTCATTCAATTGGAAATTGGAGTGGCTTGTGCCGTTTTTAATAGTCGAAAGTGATTGGAAGGCGAGTAACACCCCTTCCACGCCCACCATTTCCCGAAACACATCGAATCGAAATTTTGAGATAGCCATTTTGTTCAGCAGAGTTGATTTCCAGATAGAAATTATATTTTTGAGGACAGTCCCCGAAATTTTTAGACAGCCATTTTGTTCAGCAGAGTTGATTTCCAGATAGAAATTATATTTTTAGGACAGTCCCCGAAATTTTGAGATAGCCATTTTGTTCAGCAGAGTTGATTTCCAGATAGAAATTATATACAACCCTTAGGGCAAGGGTTGTAAGTTATGCCCTGGGGGCATATAAGGTTTTTTATTGAAAGCGTTGTCGTAGAAACTTCAAAAAAGGCTCATTGTATGGGAAGTTGATAGGGTTTATTCCTTTTTTAATAGTACAAAGTGATTTGAGTGCGAATGACACCCCTCTCACGCCCATCATTTCGTAATACATGTCTAATCAAAATTTTTAGATATCCATTTTGTTAAACGTAATCGAAATTTCTAAAAATTAGGTCTTTTAGGATGATAACCCCATCAGAGCCCTCACTGCAAGCGTTTTAAGTTATGCCCTGGGGGCATATAAGGTTTATAGAAAATAGTTGAATAAATCATAGGCAGCGCGATCGCGCTGCCTAAGTAAAGAACGGGGACACTCGAAAACGAGACAAGAAACGGGGACTAAGTAAAGATTAGGACATACCCCCACAACCCTCAGGGCAAGGGTTTTAAGTTATGCCCTTGGAGCATATAAGAGTGATGTTGGCACAATGTATTATTTATGAATTTTTTTCTTTAGAGCAGGACACTTCGTATCGAAGAAGTTGTCGTTGAAACTTCGAAAAGGGCTCATTCAATTGGAAATTGGAGTGGCTTGTGCCGTTTTTAATAGTCGAAAGTGATTGGAAGGCGAGTAACACCCCTTCCACGCCCACCATTTCCCGAAACACATCGAATCGAAATTTTGAGATAGCCATTTTGTTCAGCAGAGTTGATTTCCAGATAGAAATTACATTTTTGAGGACAGCCCCCCACAGCCCTTAGGGCAAGGGTTGTAAGTTATGCCCTGGGAGCATATAAGGTTTTTTTATTGAAGGCGTTGTCGTAGAAACTTCAAAAAAGGCTTATTGAATTAGAAATTCAAAGGGCTAACGCCCTTTTTAATAGTCGAAAGTGATTAGAGGGCAACTAACCCGCCTCTCACGCCCACCTTTTCCCCAAACACATCGAATCAAAACTTTGAGATAGTCATTTTATTCAACCTAGTTTTAAGTTCTGGAAATTAGATCTTTGAGGATGACGCCCCCCCCCCCCACAGCCCTCAGGGAAAGGGTTGTAAGTTATGCCCAGGGGGCATATAAGGTTTTTATATAACGCATTGTCGTAGAAACTTCAAAAAGGGCTCATTTGATTGAAAATTGAAATGGCTAGAGCTCTTTTTAATAGTCGAAAGTGATTGGAAAGCAACTAATCCCCCTTCCACGCCCACCATTTTCCCAAACACATCGAATAAAGATTTTGAGATAGGCTATCTATTTTGTTCCACGCAGTTCAGAGTTCAGGAAATTATACCTTTGAGCAGGACACTCCCCCCATACTCTTCAGGGCAAGGGTTATAAGTTATGTTCTGGGGGCATATAAGGTTTTTTTTTAAAATACAAATGAATGTGCATTGTCAGTTTAATATACATATACTTATATTTAGTAGTCAAAATGTTAATATTATTTGATTTATTAAAGTTATAAAAGTAAAAACATTTATTTTTTTTCGGTAAAGTGCAAATTTTGTTCTGGCCTTGGGAAGGCAAAGGGGTTTTGCAGCCAACTTATGTTAATTTCTGCTCGTTTTGGGTTTCATTTATTTATCGATGCTGATGTGTGGTAGGTTCACGCTTGGTAGATTATTTGATTTGATTTTTGCTCATTTTTTGTTTAATGGAGTTCCCCCTAGTTTAATGGAGTTCCCTGGAGTTCCCATGAAACGATTCCTAGTGGTCAGAAAAAAAAGTTTAAAATGTCATCATAGGCAGCGCAATAGCGCTGCCTAAGTAAAGAACGATGTTGGCACAATGTATTATTTTTTTTTTTTCTTCTTGGTCTTAGACCAGGGCGCTTCGTATCGAAGGAATTGTCATAGAAACTTCAAAAAGGGCTCATTCGATTGGAAATTGGAGTGGCTTGTGCCCTTTTTAATAGTCGAAAGTGATTGGAAGGCAACTAATACCCCTTCCACGCCCACCATTTCCCCAAACACATCCAATCAAAATTTTTAGATAGCCATTTTGTTCAGCGTACTTGATTTCCAGATATAAATTATGTTTTTGAGGAAGACACTCCCCCAGAGCCCTCAAGACAAGGGTTGTAAGTTATGCCCTGGGGGCATATAAGGTTTTAATAGAAAGTGTTGTCGTAGAAACTTCAAAAAGAGCTCATTCGATTGGAAATTCAAAGGGCTATTGCCCTTTTTCATAGTCGGTAGTGATCGGAGGGCAACTAACCCCCCTCTCATGCCCATCTTTTCTCAATACTCATCCAATAAAAATTTATAGATAGCCATTTGGTTCAATATAGTTGAAAATTCTGGAAATTAGGTCTTTGAGGATGACAACCCCCCCACCCTAAAGCCCTCAGGGCAAGGGTCGTAAGTTATACATTGGGGGCATATAAGGTTTTTATGGAAAGCGTTGTCGTAGAAACTTCAAAAAGGGCTCATTCGCTTGGAATTAGGGGTGGCTTGTGCCCTTTTAATAATCGAAAGTGATTGGAAGGCAACTAATACCCCTTCCACGCCCACCATTTCCCCAAACACATCCAATCAAAATTTTGAGATAGCCCTTTTGTTCAGCGTAGCTGATTTCCAGATTGAAATTATGTTTTGAGGAGGACACTCCCCCACAGCCCTCAGGGCAAGGGTTGTAAGTTATGCCCTGGGGGCATATAAGGTTTTTTATAGAAAGTGTTGTCGTAGAAACTTCAAAAAGGACTCATTCGATTGGAAATTCAAAAAGCTAGTGCCCTTTTTAACACTCAAAAATGATTGGAGGGCAACTAATTCCCCTCTCACGCCCACCTTTTCCCCAAACACATCCAATCAAAATTTTAAGATATCCATTTTGTTCAACGTAGTTGAAAGTTCTGGAAATTAGGTTTTTAAGAATGACAACCCCCCCCACGACGAGTTGTCGTAGAAACTTCAAAAAGGGCTCATTCGATTGGAAATGAAAATGGCTAGTCCCCTTTTTAATAGTCGAAAGTGAATGGAAGGCAACTAACACCCCTTCGATGCCCACCATTTCCTCAAACACATCAAATCAAAATTTTGAGGTAGCTATTTTGTTCAACGCAGTTGAAAGTTCTAGAAATTATTTCTTTGAGCAGGACACTACCCCCACAGTCTTCTGGGCAAGGGTTATAAGTTATGCCCTGGGGCCATATAAGGTTTTTATTGAAAGCTTTGTCATAGAAACTTGAAAAAGAGCTCATTCGATTGGAAATTCAAAGGGTTAGTGCCCTTTTAATAGTCGAAAGTGATTTGAGGGCAACTCACCCCCCTCTCAAGCCCACTTTTTCCCCAAAGACATCCAATCAAAATTTTTAGATAGCCATTTTGTTCAACGTAGTTGAAAGTTTTGGAAATTATTTCTTTAAGGATGACAACCCTCCCCCCCCCACAACCCTCAGGGCAAGGCAGGTTTTTATTGAAAGCGATGTTGTAGAAAAAGGGCTCATTCGATTGGAAATTGAAACGCCTAGTGCATTTTTTAAAAGTCAAAGGTGATCGAATAGCAACATGCCCCCCTGTCGCACCCACTGTTTCTCCAAACATATTCCATAAAAATTTTGAAACAGCCATTTTTCAACGTAGTTGAAAGTTCTGGAAATTAGTTCTTTGAGGATGATAACCCCCTCAGGGCAAGGGTTGTAAGTTATGCTCTGGGGGCATATAAGGTTTTTATAGAAAGTTTTGTCGTAGAAACTTCAAAAAGTGCTCATTTGATTGGAAATTGAAAGGGCTAGTGCCCTTTTTAATAGTCGAAAGTGAATGGAGAGCAACTAACCCCCCTCTCACGCCCACCATTTACCCAAACACATCCAATCAAAGTTTAGATATAGAAATTTTTTTCAACGTAGTGGAAAGTTCTGGAAATTATGTTTTTGAGAATGACAAACCCCCCAGGGCAAAGGTTGTAAGTTATGCCCTGGGGGCATATAAAGTTTTTATAGATAGAATTGTCGTAGAAACTTCAAAAGGGGCTCATTCAATTGGAATTTTGGAGGGTTAGTGCCCTTTTTAATTGTCGAAAGTGATTGGAGGGTAACTAACCCCCCTCTCACGCCCACAATTTTCCCAAATACACCGAATCAAAATTTTCAGATAGCCATTTTGTTCAACATAGTTGAAAGTTTAGGAAATTAGAACTGGAATAGGAGAACGCTAACCCCCCACCCCCCTCCTCACGCCCATCATTTCCCAAAACATTTCCAATCAACATTTTGATGGAGCCATTTTGTTAAAGGTAGTTAAAGGGTCCTAAAATTATGTCTTTGGGTATGATGACCCCTCACAAACGTCAGTGCTCAAATTGTAAGTTATGCCTTGGGGATATAAAAGGTTTTTATAAGAAGTATTGTAGTAGGAACTTCAAGAAACGCTAATTTTTTTGGAAATTGAGAGGCCTATTGTCTTTTCTAAAGGTCAAAAGTAAACAGAGGGAGACTCGCCTCCCCCCACGCCCATCATTTCCCCAAACATTTCCGATCAACAATTTGATATGTTCATGTTGTTCAACGTAGTTGAAAGGTCTGGAAATTTGAGGATGACAGCCCCTCCCCCGATAGCCCTCAGGACAAGGGTCTTAAGTTATGCCCCTGGAAAATTTTTTTTCGTAGAAGCTTCAAAAAGGGCTCATTCGATTGGAAATTGAGAGTACTAGTGCATTTTTTATTATTCGAAAGTGATCAGTGGGCAAATGCCCCCCCCATGCCCCTAGTTTCCCCAAACACTTACAATTAAAATTTGAGATAGCCATTTTGTTCAACGTATTAAAAGAGCTCATTCGTAAAATGAGCTGAAGAAATAAAAAATTAAACACTACTATTTGTGTCATAATTTTGAAAAGAGTTTATGTTGTTAGAAATTTCAGAAAAAGTTTCTCCAGCATATAAATAGCAGGCTAAACTATAAATTCTTAAAGGAAAACCGAAAATATTCAAACTATTATTTTCTTTTTCCCTGGAAAAGACTATGTCAATATAAAACGAACTGAAATTAATTAAAAAAAACCTTTTCCATAAAATAAGTTTTTCAACAAAAAGTAAAGAACTCCATCAAACCAAAAATGAATGAAAATAGAATCGACAAATCTACCAAGCATACAACTACCACAAATCAGTATAAATAAATAAATGAATCCTAAAACGAACAGAAATTAAAATAGATAACAGTCAAACTCAAAACGAGCAGAAATTAATATGAGTAGGTTCAAAACCCCTATGAATTCTAAGAACCAGAATATAATTTGTACTTTACTGAAAACAAATTCTTTTAAATGTTTTCACTTTTATAACTTTAAAAATCAAAATTAATTAAGATTTTAAGGAATAAATATCAGCATATGTATATTAAACTGACAATGCACATTTTTTTCAGTAAATTCGTCTGAATTTTTTCATTAAAGTACAAATTATATTCTGGCTTAGTTGATTAGTTAATACAGCAGTAATAACGTTGATGGTAATTTATTTTATTTATTTATTTATTGAAAAACCCGTCAAATCAACATACAACAAGACGGAGCACTTAAAAGAAAAAAAAGAAGACACAAACTATAACAAACTATAACAAAACTATATTCACGTAGATTTTGGCGTATTATATAAAATGGATCTAACTCAGATTTAAAAAATCATAACAATATGTTTTGATTTTGAAAGACTGGTCCCTATTAATTTGACTTTCACTTTATAAATGAGTTTCCGAGCAAAAAGTTCAGAATGTAAGCCATTATTTCCTTGAAGAGGATTTCTCTCTTTACAAGTCAACGTTTTTTCCAAGTTGTCTGGGTAAATAAATTTATTTACCAATCGTTTTGGTTCATTTTGTGGAACAGTTGGAAGGAACTGTAATCGGCCGTTCGTAAAAGATACATGACTTGCATTAGCCATAAAAAATGTTATTTTTTGCAGTTACTTTAATTACACATTGAAGGATGCGATAAAATATTGATGTAGGGGAGAAGTGGGTACGTTGGGACAAGGGTACGTTGAGGCTTGTGTACTTCTGACAGAAAATATGGACAAAAAAAGTTGTCTAGGCGCATTGCGTTTGCCATCTATCGCTAAAACCGTGGACGAAAAATAGTGGTTCTTGGATGATTTTTTTTAGTATTGAGGTGAGAAGTTTTTCTGTGTATTTTGAGAAAAAAAAAATTCAGTGTGCGAGATTTTGAAGCAATTTAAGGTAAGCTCAGTTGGGGAAAAGCATTAGTTCAGTTGAAATTGATCAATTTCTTGGCTTTCTGTTGGTATTTTCTTCAATTTGGCCACTAGCCATCTACTGGTAGAGAAGCAATTTGTTCTAGAAGAGTGCCTATAGGGTACTCTGGGACATTTGGTTCAGGGTACCTTAGGACACGTCGAGTACATTGTGTCCCAGGGTACTCACATGCTTACAAGCTGCTAGTAATCTTTACGGAGTGGAAAGAGGGGACGCCAAATTTATTTAACAGCTTAAGGAGGGGGGTAGACGCATTAGCTCTATAGAATATGTCTTTAACGTGGATATCCCAATTTAAATTTTAAGAAATTGTGACGCCAAGTAAGTTAAATGAGGACACACAAATTTCAGGAGGGATAAAAAAAAAAAAAAAAAAAAAAAAAAAAAAAAAACAAGGCGAGTATTTGAGGAAACAAATCGGCGTTAACAAGGCTTCTTCTCTTTCGCTGGGGAACACAAACTTCCAAGATGAGAGTTGTTTTTCCAGGAAGTTGATAAATTAACCATCACCTTATTCCTCTAGGACCTCACCAGTATAAAATTTTGAACCCTTCTTGCGTTTGTACTCCACCAAAACGAAATCACAAGGTTTCACCCAGATCTCACCCTGGCAGAGCAGTGACTGAGTACGGAATAAGTCAATTGCTTCGAGAATCCTTCCCAAAAGCCTTCACTCCCGCAAACATTGTCAATGGGTTTTCAAAGGCTGATATTTTCCATTTCGTCTCTGATGTCTGGCAAGAGAGTGATTTTCTCCCAACGCTGCAAACTACAAGTAGAGCACCTCCTCCTACTCCAGAGGAACAGTCGATTGCATGTGAGGATGATTTTCCAGAGACTGAAGGAGTCGTAGGTGACTTGCCTTGCCAATTTCAATATCTATTCGGCTCCCTGCTTGTTCAACCAGAAGATAAAGCTCCTCTACCAAAGAGAGAAGCTGCAAATCGGAAGGGAGGCAGAAAATCTGTTCAGTCGAAGGTACTTACATCTACACCGGTGAAAGATGCTTTTCATGCTGCAGAAACTGAAAGGAGACAGAAAAAAGAAAAGAAGGAGTCAAAATTGAAAGAGAAAAAGTGTTGTGCAAGAAGCCAAAACACCAGCCTAGAGAAAGGCATGACAAAAAAAAACAAAAAAAAACTTAACCTCAGTGACAAAAGTGAAGAGGAGCAGGATGTTGTTTGTGATGATAACTCGGAAGACTCTTTTGGATCTGAAGACCTAAGGGCTGCTATGAAGCAAAACAAAACAGATGCGATACTACCTGGTGATTTCGTTTTGGTGGAGTACAACGGCAAGAAGGGCTCAAAGTTTTATACTGGTGAGGTACTAGAGGAACTAGGTGATTGATCCTTTGTCAACTTTCTGAAAAGACAACTCCCATCTTGGAAGTTTGCGTTCCCCAGTGAAAGAGAAGAGGCCTTTGTGGATGCTGTAGAGGTCAAATAGCGTCCTCCAGTTCCTAGGCTCTATGGTGGGACTGAACGCGTTTCAAAGATGATTATTTTTTAGACTGATCTATCTACATATGCGGTTGAATTAGAGAAACTGGCAAAATTTTGTTGCTGTAGTGCCTACCTTTGTTACTTGAAACTGAAAAGTTTCTACATGCTATGTATTTTTCTTAATAACTGAAAACAAATTTGTATTTACAACTATGTCCCAGAGTACCAACCAACTGCCCCACTGTACCCAGCTCATGGGTACTCCGGGAAAAAATCAGTGCATTCAGAAAACAAACGGGCTCAACCTCTGTTATACACTTTAAAAAATGAAAAAAATATATTAAAAGGGCGAACGACTAGGCTACGGAGAGCCGGCTGATTCAGTAAAATCGAGTCACAAATGCCTGAGATATACATCTTGAAGCTGAACTTGTCCCAGGGTACCCACTCCTCCCCTACTTAATACTCTTTGAATACTTGAGTACTCCAGAATACTCTCCGAATACATTATTTGGAATGCTTTTAAATCACTTCAATTATTTATAGTTTTGACAAGGAATTCATGATAATTTTACTACTTAGACAGCCTAGGTACACACTTTGGGAGGGAGAGGGTAAAGTATTTTCCTCGGCTAAAGGAGGGAGAACAAAAAAAATCGCATTTTTAAGCCAATATTTTTTTATTTCCAAAGGGAATGAACCCTCTCTGCCCTATTTTTAGGTATGAATGACTGTATTGTAGAGTGAATTGGTGTCTAGAAATATTGGGGTATATGTTTATTATTCAGTGGCCAAATTTTCTTTTGTCATCTTTGACACAGAGGCGTAGCTAGAGTTCTTAGTGCCCGAGGACAATGTCCTTTTTGCCCCCCCCCATACCACAATCACTACCCAAATATAAGTAGATCATAATGTTGACGAAAAACCCTCAGTTAGGTGCCCCCTCAGAGGCTACGTCAGGGGACAGCCGTCCCTCTTGCCCCCCTTTGCTACACCTTTTTTTAATAATAGTCCCCATTTGAGGATATTTCATTAAAATGTACAAAGTTAAGAATAAATAAAGCAATTGATTCTCCAGTGTAAATATTTCAGAAGATTTACTTGAAGTAACATTTTTGTTTTGAAGCGGACTTCTTGCGGGTCATGCAGATTTCTATACTAATAACGGTACTTTCCCATTATATGGGCCTCTAGGGTTAACCGCTGTTAGAGTAGGCAATGATAAAACTCGTTTTTGAAGTGTTAACCGCTGTAGAGTAGGCAATAATTGCGTGGTTTTCATTGCGTATACGATATTAAACTGTGTTTTTTGGGTTTAGGGGGGGGGGAATGTACCTAGGTTAGGTTAGGTTACGCTATGCTTTATATATGCTATGCTTTACCCCCCCCCCCCCCTAATGTGCAAATATATAGCCCAAATTTGTTTCTAAACTATTATATATTCCTCCTTTTTTATTTCATTAGCATTAACCAAACTTGACTTTTTAGAAATGTACCCTAATAATAATAATGGGAAATAATGGGAAATTACCCTAATAACTTTTGTAGTCAGCAACATTACTTTCTGTTGTCCGTTATAAATAAAAGTATGGAGTAACCTTGATATTCTAAGAAAGGTTAAACATATTTTCCTGGATCAATTCTGAAAATCCTCTTCACAGTTTAATTCAGTCTTATGTCCCTTATTGCCCAACTATATTGATATCATCTTTCTAACGCTTGTGGTTACTGAACGCATGGTTCAGTAACTGGGTACAAGGCAAGGCCGTATCCAGGGGGGGGGTACCCTGTTTGACCCCCCCCCCCCGAAATGTTTGACCGAGTCGAAAATTAGTAAAATCTAGGTAAAAATCAGTATAATTAGTCGAAAACTGAGTCAAAAATTAGTACCCCCCCCCCCCCGAAAAAGTCAAAAATTAGTAAACACCCCCCCGAAAAAAAATCCTGGATCCGCCCTTGGTACAAGGTGAGAGATCTAGACAGGTGTGAGGACTTTGTGACTCCCATTTTTCCAGGTGTTTACAATTTCCCCATGTTTTTCGTATAATTTGCCATTCCCCTTTGAGTTCAGTTCTTGAACACGTGCCTGGGGCTTGACAGTAAAAAGAAAGAATGCAGTTTGAGTACCAAATGACCAGGTTTTGTTCATTTTGGCAAATAGTTAAAAAGGGCCTGGCGATTTTTTTTGTTTTTTTTTTTTTAACAAGAAATTTTCATTCCGTTCTTGCAGATGCAGGTTTATCAGTTCTTGCTGTAGGGAAAAATTCCAAAAAGGTAATTTTTGTTGTTGCTGTAGGGAAAAATTCCATAAAGGGAATTGTTGTCCTAAAAACTGTCTATGACTTCCCTCTTGATTTTTTTGGTTTGGAAAAAGGGTACAATATTGAATATTTGTTCCAAACAATATTTTTTCGAAGCAGCTCGCAAACCCTTACCCCTTGACGGAAATCTCACCTTGATCTCTCCATAAAAGTCTGACCTGTAAACATCTATTCTCCTTAAGTATGTTATCTCATCGATAAAAGCTGTATATTTACCAAATTTCACTCAATGAAAGCTTTCATCCTAATATCCTACGAATGTCATGACTCTTCCCCTATAAACTTCTTTTCCAGTCATAACTCAGGATATCCGTTTGCTTTTTTATTTGCATTATTTACAACCGTCGTCGAATTTAATTTTTCATTTTTTACCATTCCCTTTTCCTCAAAACAAGCTAATTCTAAAAGTAGATATCCCTTTTCTGGTTTTTATTTACATTTCTAATGCTGTCAAATAATTAATAGTAGATATGTAAAATCCCAACGGTTTTTCGATTTCCTAGTGTCAAACGACCAAGTCTTATGCAGTCATTGAAGCACAAAATTTGGGAACTTTAGAAGAAAAAAAGAAATCTGAATTCCAAATTGACTTGTCTGCCTTTTCTTGAATCAAACAGTTCGTGGTAACGAACTGTAAGTAAGGAGTATCCCGGCTCAATAGTAACCGAAACTCTAAAAACCGGAATTTTGATACCCATAGATACAACAATAGAAACGGATTTTTGTGATGATGTTCAGCATATAAATTTCATTAAGTTTAGTTTTACACGCTCAAAAAATTTCTCTTATATTTGAAAAAAGGGGATAATGCACCCAAAGAATGATAGAAAATCATTGAAAATCACACTATCAGATTTAGCGTGTAAGAAAATTCAATTGCGGAGGTTTTAAGCTCCTATCTGCAAAAATGTGGAATTTTGTGTTCTTTTGTCTGAAGAAAGATCAAGGATGCGTGTTTATTTGGGTTTTTTTTCCCCAGGGGTGATCGTATCGATCCAGTAGTTCTAGAATATCGTAAGAGGGCTCATTTGAACGGAAATTAAAAGTTCTAGTGCTCTTTTTAAGTGACCAAAAAATTGGAAGGCAACTTATCCCCCTCCCACGCTCATTTTTTCCCAAAGTCACCTAATCAAAATTTTAACATAGCCATTTTGTTCAGCATAGTCAAAAATGTAATTAATATGTCTTTGAGGATGACTTAATCCCCCACAGTTCCCAGGGGAAGGGCTGGAAGTTATGAACTTTGCCCATTGTCCACATATAGTATTGGTTAATGGGAAGTATAAAGACGTTTCAGGAGGGATTTTTTTCTGATGGGGGGGGAGGTGCGGAGGAGGGGGTTACGGGGGAGAATCTTTCCATGGAGGATGTTTCCTTGGGGGAAGGGATATTTATATGAAGGGGGCGCTGGATTTCCCAGCATTATTTAAAAATCGATCAAAAATTAAATAAAAAAAACTAGTTTTTTCAACTGAAAGTAAGGAGTAACATTAAAAATTAACAAAACAGAAATTATTAAGTATATAAGGAGGGTCGCCCTCTAGTCAATGCCTCGCTCTTTTCTCTAAAGTTTTTTTAGTACTTCCAAAAGAGCTATCTATTCTAATTAACTAGCCTTTGTGATTCAGGGGTTTGTGATTCGAACAAAATTCGACCTTTAGCGTAAAGAGCGAGGTATCGACTAGGCGGCAAACTCCATAATATACATAATAAAATATACGAATATAGAAGTTCGTTACATAAGTTAATTCGTAAGTTACGTCAGAACAAAATTTCGAGAAAGGCATTTAGCCAAAAAAGTAAAATTAATATATAAATTTCGTTTTAATTATTCATGTACGGTGAGCCAAAATCAAACCTGCATTAATTCAAAAATGTTCAGAATTTAAATAAAAAAAAACAAGTTTTTTTAACTGAAAGTAAGGAGCGACATTAGAACTTAAAACGAACAAAAATTATTCCGTATATGAAAGGGGCTGTACCCTCCTCAATACCTCGCTCTTTACGCTAAAGTTTGAATTTGTCACACTACTTTATTGTTTAAAACAATAAAAAACTTTAGCGTAAAGAGCGAGGTATTGAGGAGGGTACAGCCCCTTTCATATACGGAATAGTTTTTGTTCGTTTTAAGTTTTAATGTCGCTCCTTACTTTCAGTTAAAAAAAAACTTGTTTTTTTTTATTTAATCTGTTTAAAGGAGTAATCCACTGTAAGCAAATGTGTTCCAATAAATTTATTTAGGGTCTGTGATAGCACACATTTTGGCACACATTTCTAGGCTTTACTCATCCCTTAGAGATTCAAATTCAAAACTTTTGGATTTTGCTTAAGTTTGGATTGAATCTGTTCTAAGGAAAATGATTAAAAATGGTATTTTGTTCTTTCTTAAACTTGCAGACCCTTCGAAAAGTAACGTAATTAATCTGTGTTCAGACTAATTAATTTAGTGACGCTCTTTGTTTATGAAAGACTCATGTCTTTCTTAGAGATTCTTAGAAACTTGAAAAGTTTAGATTGCACTGCCTTGTTTGTCGTGAGGAACAAGAGTGAAAAAATAAAATACGTTTTTTCTTGAGTATACAGATGCTTGGAAAATAAAGCAACATAACTAATTTGGGTCTTCTAAGAATAGTCAATTGAACAGCATTGATTCTCCCTTAATTTAGCGAGATTCAAATTGAAAAAAATATAATTATGTTGTAATCTTTGTGCTAAGAGTAAAGAGCATGAACAAGAATGAGCTATATTTGACTTTGGAAAATTAATCAAAGATTTGTTTCATAGGTAATTGGAGTCTTTTGGCAAATTCTTATTTATAAATATTCCTGTCTAAAATACAGGGTTGCCTAATAGTCAATATGTTTTTTTTTGTGATGGTTTAAATCCTCTTTCTGAAAGACGACCACCGGCTTTTGGAAATAACTAGAAAAATATATGTAAGGACACCTGGCGTTAAGTAGTCTATTAATGATGAAACCGGAGATACCTTTAAAATTTAAAGCCACACAAATTTTTAATATTTGCATTCGACGCAAAAGTTGATTTTTGTGAAAAATTGTTAAAAAGGAAATATTCCGGTCAAACGTTACAGAAATTTAAAGCTTATAAATGGGTTATAACATTATATCTGTAACATTACATAAATATTATATCCTTTGTTTTGGATGTTAAGTGTACATGATGATAACTATAACGCTGATGCACTGATGGTGTGGACAACTGTATAACTATTTACTAAGTAGGTCTAAACCAAGGGTGAACAAATAGGAATTTATTCAGGAGACAATACTAATTAGAGCAAATTCTAGTATGTAGGCTAAAAAGAAAGGTAAGAAACCGAGCAAGGCCGTACCCAGACAGCGGTTTCCAGGTTTTTGTAGATTATTCTAGCGCAATGGCAAAAATCATTAGCCCAACTGAACCAATCTTAACTTAAAGAAAAAACTACCTTTTCTCCAAATAATTTTTATAACTTACACTAGCCAAATTAAATTTTTAGCAGCCCAATTGGAGAAACCTGCCCAGCCTGGTAGCACTATACCCAGAGGGGGAGGGATTAATTCCCCGGGTTTGACCCGGTTCCGGTTTTGATTCTCCTGAAAATGAGAAATTACTAACAATAAACACTTTCAGCTATTTAATGGCTAAAATGACCTGTTCTTTATTTCAACCCCCCCCCCCCCAATTGTACGAAGCCTGAGAAATTTTGCAAGAGAATGATCGTATCGGGGAATTGCTTAGTGGCTATAATACATAAAATGGACTTTTCTCAGTTTGGAGCCCTCTTTCTTTCCCTGAATTAAAATATATGGTTTGACAGTGAATTCAGAACTCAAATTTCAACGCCGATGAGCTTAACAACATATTATAGAGCCGCAACTGACTCTTAAAGAAGAAGGATATTTATGTTTTGTCATTTAATTCCCTTTAAGGAATTCCCTAAATGGGTACCTGGAGAAATCTGGGGAAGGTAAAACAGGAAGGGTTTGCGAAAGCATAGGTTGGCTGGCCCCCAGCCCCCCATTGCACTTCCTGGCTGAAGGGCCACGAAACGGAGATCAGCACCGCCGGTTTGGACCTTAAGGGTCTAGTGCCGCATCCTTTACCTTTAAGGAAGTGTCTAAATTATCGAACTTCAGTTTTGTTCCTCTTGTTTTCCTATTAATGTCTCTAAACAAAATTAGTCCACGAAAGCAGCTTCCCAATGCTGGCATTTTGTGGCAAGAAATTTAAATACACTACTTATTTGGAAGATCCGGATTTAACATAAGATCGGAAGATAGTATAATAGTCAATTTTTTATATTGACTAAAAAGAAAATTGTGCAACTTCAAGTCGTGTTGAAAAGTGATTTATAATCTTGCCGTAATATTCGAAAAAACAACTCCACAAAAACAGGCAAATTATGAGAAAAAAAAAGTAAACTGTTTGAGGAAATCGTAACATCTTCTAGAGGGGCTCAAATACCCGTAGAAATCTTGTCAATCTCTTCTTGAAGTTAGAATAGTTTGTTTCACAGTTATATGATAAATCAAAATCATTGATTCTGAGTAAACCACCTGGCCGCAAATATTTTATATGCCTCAGAGGTTTGGACAGGCATGTACGCATGGGGGACATAGTGCCTCCCTGTTTCTGAATCTCAAGACTTGATAGGTTTTTCGTAGGATATCTTATATTTTCGTCCAACTTGGCATTTTTTCTACATTATTTGAAAGATGTGCGCTGGAATGTCGCCCCTTAAGCATATTACTGTTTAAGAACCCGGTACTCTGTTATAATTATCAATATATCCCCATTTTACATCTTCTAAGACCAAGACATTGACGAACATTCGTCAGGCGTCTCCTTCCGTCAAAATCTTTTTTGGGCTACCGCTTCTCATGTAATTTTTCGTTATGCAGTCATACCATCATGTGGTACTTACCTACCCCCCTGGATTCTCATGCATTCTGCGGACATGCCAAAGTAAGTTAACTGTCTCCTTCACGATGCATATAACCTACTTAGTTCACAACCCACTTTATTCGCAAATTTACCATTTTACTTGGTCTTCAGGCTTTCAGGTTAGTGCAGAGGGGGAAGGTTCCTTTGGGTCGGATTTTCTCCATCGAGTTCAGGAATTTTTGTTCTTCTTCCATTAATATGTGCTATTATTCCATATGACTAGTCCATTTTTTGTTGCCTTATCTGAGTTTGGTCCCTTTTTGAAATAACCCCTTCCAAAAAAACTAAATTTGTGCCTGTAAGCTTATTTCTAAAATTGTACTTAGACAATCCATAAATGTATAACTTTTCTAGAAATTTTCTAGAGATGTTCTTAAACCCATGGGAGGTGGCTTAATAATTCGCATTTAAACTTCATTAATGGAAAAATCCCGCTGACCTTTCACAAGATAAAAACAACATTTTATTTCTAATGGAACGCCCTTCTGAAAGGCAAGATATATGAAGTTAATCAAGGGGTTGCACACTAGATCGGTTCATCTGCATTAAAGGCATGGTTGTCGATCTGAACCCAGGATCGGGAGTGCATGAGAAATAATTGAAAGTAGAAGCTTTTCTGAGGTAGTTCGATAGCTTTTTAATGTTCAAACTGTCCGTTCAAGCTAAAATACCCATAGTTTTGAAAATACTAAGAGACGAATTGGTTCAGTATCAAAAGCTAGCGTATTCTTTTTTGCTTCAAAAACTTTACTTTTTCTGAATCTTCCTTAAAGGTAAAAAAGCATTTCCATCGATTCGGCTGTGATCTCCCAAAAGCTAGTAGGCTACAGACGTATTGGAGTTACAGAACTTAGTATCTGCAGCCAGCAGGAACCAGTGGTAAAGACGAGAGGAAAACGGATTTCGTAAAAGCTATTATGGAATTCTATATCCTCATCCATTTCTCCCATTTCAAAAATTGAAAAATCATCGTTTTCCAAATTTTGAAGAGTGCAGATTCTAGATTTTGGCAAAGGACAGTCGCACTGGGCTAAGCTGAAAAAGCGCATTGACAATTTTATTCTTATTCAAAATACATTGGTTTGTGCAGTGCAAGAAAGGAGGGTGATAACTTTCCGGACGTTCAGGAAATGATTATTGATTCGCGTTCCAGCTTAACCACCCTATACTTACGACGGCGGACAAACAACGTATAAAACATTCACTGAGAACTTGATCTTGGGTTGGATATGCCAAGTATGGTTATTTACCCTACTGTGTTGATTAATAACGTTTGCTGTGTTGCTAGATCTGTTCTGTCTTGTTCATCCATTTGACGATGCATCTTTAGACTGTAATTAATACCATCCTCATTTAACCTTGCAACTTCAGGCTGAATTTGTTTGAACCTTGTTGATTGCTAAGAATACGCGTTGATTATTATTTAGGGACTGTGCAACCCCTGGAAATCAATTGCGCGTACAAAGGTAAAAAGAGTGAAACCAAGCATTCAAATTTCTTATCTCTCCAAGCCAACTACTGATAAGACCCTTGTGAAATTGGTTCCTAGTTTTTGTCCAAAGAAACGACAGCTATCATTACCGGTGGTGTGGAACGACTTATTGATATGAGATGATTAATGATCCTCTTGTCATTTCAGTTGTGATTAGTGAAAATTTCGTTCGGGTCTGATTCCCACTGGTTTGAAGATGTAATTGCATATAATGCATTGGCAGGTACACACCCTCAGTATTTAATCTATATTTGTTTGTTGAAACCGTCTGGACTCTATTGATAGCATGGATTAGCAATATATGCGTCCCAGTGGTACGATAATTAGTGGTTTAGTAAAAATCCTCGGGGTTTTGTTTGGGATATTATGAAACCTCTTAAGATGAATCTGGGTGGTTTATTGCAGACTTGGTGGTTTAATTTTGCGCAGTTTTGACTCTTAAATATACAAATGCGTTTACCAGATTGGGTGTGGTTTACTCATGCGAATACGTCGAGGAAAACGGTGCTCCTATACTAAACGGACTCTTTTATATACTGCAATGGAAACCAGTCACGAAAAACCCGTTTTTGACGGGTTAATTCAAGACACCGCTAAGAGTAATACAATGTATAGCGTGGTTTTCATTGCGTATACGATATGTAAAATGTTTTTTTTTGGGGTTTAGGGGGGGGGGAGGTACCTAGGTTAGATTAGGTTACGTATTTAATATATGGTATTTTTTTTCCTCCCCCCTAATTTGCAAATATATAGCCCAAATTTGTCGTTTATAAACTATTGTATGTTCATCCTATTTTATCTATTTCATTAGCATTAACCAAGCTGGCACTATATAAAAGAGTCCGTTTAGTACAGGAGTACCAGGAAAACTAATAAAGGTCATCAAAATCGTGCCTTGCCCTCCTCTCCCCCCCCCAATGAAAAATGGATCAAACATTGATGGAAATCTCTAGGAATGTGACAAAATTTCAACGACTCCCACACAATTCTGGTTTTAATGGTATTTCTAGTTTGGCACTTTGCCACGTTCTAAAAGTGCCCTAATTACGGAAGAAAGTTACTCGGGTCGTTTTTGTGTATTACAATTCCTACACTTAGCCATAAACAAGGATACTTCTTGGAATTAGCCTATATTTTGTTTTTACGATATTGCCTCAATAAGTTAAGTTCGTTCGATAACAAATAATATCCAGTTATATTATTACAAAACTGTGAATGTTTTGTGCGTCTACAGATGCAAGTTGTCGAACACGTTCTAAGATAGCGAAAAGCCGCTGATCTGGAATCCATACCCTTATTTAAACAAAAAGTTGAATATTTAGCCTATGTTCAGCGTAAATGGGCAAACAAGTAATTTTGTCAGCCTTGCTTATAGACTAGGGAATATTTTTTTTATTATGCATCATTATCGTATTATTACAACATTGCATAATTGGTAATAAGAAACCATGTAATTTTTCAAGACACGACTGCAAGGGCCCAGGGGGAGGGGCTACGGCTTTAAACCTTCCCCGAAATTTTTGTCCGACTTATTAAAACGTAAGAAAAATGCATATAAACAAATTTCTGATGCGTTTTTAAAAGTGTTTTATTTTAACCCCCTCCCCTCCTCCAGAACAGAAATCATGGATCAGCTCTTGCAACACTGCATTTAAAATTCCCCCCCCCCCACAAAACAAAGCAACCAACAAATAAAAAGTTCTTTCGTATGGCACCTCATACTTCTTACCAATTCCTTCCACCCACCCAAACCTACAACTAAAAAGAGATAGTGGAGGAGGGAACAAGCGAAGTTATCAATAATCATATCTAGGAATCTGTTGTTTTTATTTATTGATATCATTCCTAGTTTTATATTTTAGTGTAGTTTCCCCCAAATCCTCTATATTTTCCTGGGGAAGTTTCTCGTCTTCAGCGAAACTCATTGCGGTATCGGTAACCTATGCGAGATACTGAATGTAGGGTGAAATGTAAAATAGAATTTTACACTAGAGCCACTCGAGAGAGCGAAGACACTGTCTCAGTCAAGATATGCTAGGAAAATAAAATGGATTGTAGTGGATGAAGAATGATACGGAATTTCAATACTAGACAACGATCGTTTCTCTAATTACATGGATCGGCCTATGTACGTTACAAATTGTTTGAAATTATTTTGAAATTTTTCGTTGAAGGACTTGTCGCGGGTATAAATGGATAGAACTGGGCATAATGCATAGAACTGGACAGAATAATTTTAGGGAAATTGTTCAAGGATTAGAAGAAAATATCTTTTTTTTTATCAAAATAGACTATAATATTGAAAAGATTCAAAATTATTTTCTAATGTATATTTTAAATTCTTCTTCTTTTCTTTTTTTTATCCAGCGGTATTTGGTCTTCCTTTCTGCGCTTCCTCTTCTTTATGTGTTATCAATAATAAGTGTTGATACATCACGTAATGTATAGAATCAAACAGGTTTTTGTTTCCTTTTTATATTACTGAAAGGAAAAAAAAAATCAATCCTGTTTTTTGCTTCTTTTTTTTTATCTAAGACTCTTTGATTGTTTGCAATCTAATTTGTCCCTGTTTATATACTATCCATTCACTTTAATACCTATCTATCTTAGTTCTTAATCGACTTCCGATTGCTCTCCACTTTTATAATTCCTCACATATATAATTTTTTCTCTCCTAGTACGTTTTATCTACCTTTCTCCTAAAAACGTTTTTTTTTTTCATTCATACGATTCTATATCCATTAGTTTACCATATAATAATTTCAAAATTCTCATTCTAGCTACCCACGGCGGCAAGGAGCTGCTCCCATTCATTAGGCTTATAACATATAACATTAAAATACAAAATTACAATCCATATACGTTTTTGTACTTTAAATATATTCACCTTTCTTATAACACTTTAAAACACTTTTCACTATATTTACATAAATAAAAGAAAAAATTAAAAATATAACACCATTTTTTTTTAATAGCCTACATCACATTTCAACACACTCTATTCTCGTTGGGCCTTGCGTTGTTAGGCAGCTACAATAATCCTCAAAACAATTCCCAAAAATCAAATACTTCACAATCCAGGTGAATCGTATCCCCCTCAACATATAAAATAAATTCCGCTAGTTTAAAAAAAATTCCAAACAAATATTAAAAAAAATTACCAAATCTAAAATCTATAATCTAAAAATTCATAAAATCCTATACTATAACTATTCAATTAGATTTAAATCTTACCTAATAAATAAACTTAAAAATACTGAACAAATCATGAAGCTAACTATTATAATCTGAAAATTCTAATTAAAGTCTAAAATCAAACACTTCATTAAAAGTTCGAAATATTTAACTTAAAATCTGCTCTTATTCAATATACCAAAATTAAAAACTCCATTTTCTCATCTTCTACCCAGATCCTTACCACAAAATGAAAAAAATAAAAAACATACAAATGTAAAACCTTAAACCCTTAAACCCTATAATTTTTTCTCAACTCTCCTTTTATTATTATTATTTTTGCATTTTTTTAACAACACATCCTTGCCCACCAAGACACAAAAACTATTCCCTTCTACTTTATACCAAACACGTTCTCAATTTTCTTAAGCAGAAAATATCTTAAGGAGGAACGTTAGGAGTTTTAGCGAAAAACTTAAAAAAAAGAGTAGAAGATAGAAGCGGTCATACTTCGGTGAACACGCGAGACATCCACTGAAGAAAAGAAAAGATCAAATAGGCATTACCTGATAATTCCTATGAGACGCTGAATAAACAATCGGTTTCTCACTCCGGGAACTATATTTAAACTTTAGTTTTTTGGGGCTTAGGGGGAAAAAAAGGTACCTAGGTTAGGTTAAGTTTTTAATATATGCTATGCTTTACCCGTTTCCCCTCTCCTAAGGTTCAAATATATAGCTTAAATTTGTTTCTAAACAATTATATTTTTATTATACTTCGTCTTATTTCATTAGCATTAACTAAACTTCACTTTTATTGTGTTTACTGGCTACTAAATAAGTGCCGAAGCGGCTAAGGAGATATGTTTATAGAACATTTGGAAAATGTGTTAAACATTGGTAAAAGCATTGAAAGTTTTACAGAGAAAAAATATAAGATTTTGATAATTTAGAAGCTACGGAAGATTTATCAAGGTAGGAGATTGATGGATAGGAGGATACCGTAGCAGAAGGATTGAAAAATAAGATCTCATATTGTACTGACCATATGATAAAAAAGTTGTGGAAATATGGTGGTTAGGACATTGACATAAGATGTTGAGAAATATTTAGTTGTTTTCTATAAAGGGGAAACACCTATTGATTGAAGGAGTTGAGAGCTTAGAGTATCTGGAAGAAAACGTTAATTAAGTACATTAGTGAGAAAGGTGATAATAGTATGTTTAGTAATTATAGAGGCACTAGTTTGGTTTCTGTTGCAACCATATTGCTTAGTTTGATTATGCTGATTAGACTAAGAGATGCTTTAGACATATTAAGAGAAGAGTAGTGTGTTTTTTTTTTCTTTTTTTTTAAGGAAAAAGTGTGGTTTGGCTAAACTTCTACCCTTAGATTAATAATTGAGAAGTGTCTGGATCGTCAAACCTCTAGTTGTGAATTTTGTCGATCATGAGCAGTCATTAGATTCAGCCGATAGAAAATTTTTAGTAAAGGCGCCATTCTTGCAGTGTACTAGATGAGTACGTTAAAGTAATTCATCGGATTGTCTTATTATCCCATTTTGTCTGAATTACTTTGATCGGCTTTGTCCCAAGAGCAAACGCTATGGACGAAATGAACAGATTTTGAAGGTTTGAAAATCAAGATCAGTAGGGATTAATGAGAAATAAGAGGTGATGTGACATACTGAGAAACTTTACTGAGCAGATTGGTCTTCGAATTAAGTTGTGTTCGAAGGAGTTTGAAAAATAGGAAGATAAGTCTACGGACTAATTTTTAGCATACTAAAACCCGCGGTAACGACAGTGATTAATATGGGTGCAGTAATATGGGTGCTCTGTAATGTGGGTGCTGCAAAAGGTTGAGGAAGATATGCTAGATGTCTGCTAAAGATATTATCGAACAACAGTTATAGGTACTCGTTTGAATGACTGCATCAAGCAATATACTCTACAAAATGCGGCTCAATTCTCCTTTCTAGGGGGATTGATTAGTCTCTTTGGCTGTTCACCGTAAGTCATTCCCCTTTCTAGGGCTATAATTAGTCTCTTTGGCTGTTCACCGTAAGTCAAACGAAAAGCAGGGCTTACGTGAATGGGTGGGAAGATATCAAAAGACTGGATTTAACTTAAAGGGAGATACTAAAGAGTGAAGCGCTGTACAGGTTGAGTGAAGAAAGACCTTCCGCAACTGTATTGCCGTCAGTTGGCTTGAGACTGAGACTAGTTACTTGTTGTAGTAGCTTTTAATAATCGTCGTAAAACATATTCTGTAGGCCGATTGCCACGAATTCAGCACATAGGTCAGGTAAAAATAAATGAATAGTCGTGCCTAATTTTAACTTCACATTGAATTCAGAATTGACTATATCTAAATATATAAAGGTCAAACAGCCATTTTAGAACGATAAGAAAGCCAATTTTGAAGTTTCCAGTTGCTTATCAGAGAGATGCCACTGGACTCACGGATTTATTATGTGTAAATCTTGCGATGTTCTTATCCAGAATGACCGATAATAAGGAAAATAAGCTAAACCGAGTAAAAAAGGGAAGACTATTTCAGTAAATTGCTGATTTTGCATAATCTTACAAATCGACTGTCCTCTGCCAAAACCTAGCATCTGTATTTTCTTTTCATGGTTTTCAGAAGAAAATAGTAGCCTAATTTTGAAGATGCACAATTTGCTGAAGAGGTTTTTCAAATCTGTTTTCTTCCTGATTTTATTAAAAATTGTCTACAGGACGTGGATACTAGGTTATGTCATTTTAGCATGTCTATACTAGGTTTTTACTGTGGAAAATCAGGAAAATTTGTTTTGTCCGCTGTAGATACCAGGTCGCATTTCAGAAATTATAGCAGATAGAAAAGTTACTAGTTCGCCATTGGTCTTGCCGTGTCAGGATTGGCAGAAGAAAGCCGAAACATAGGGCAGATAAGCAGTTAAGCAGTAAGATTTTCGCTAATTATATAGGTATATGTTTCATTGACTGAAAAGTGATAGTATTTGTTAGCTTTAACTTCCATTTTTGCTCCCTAATTTGATTGGATGATTTTTCCCCTCAAGTCAGGAGTGATAAATTCAAAAGTATCAAAAATATAGTGCTTACAAATTCATTAACTTTTTATTATTTGTTCAATTCTGGCTTCAGTTATAAATGCTGATATCCAAATATTTTTTTTCTTTTAAGGGAGGGGGTAATATCGTTCAGGTACAGCACTACGAGGCATTTATACAAGAAGGAGGATGTCTTAGGGGTGCTTGTCTATTATGTCGACTACACTCTAGAAGTGAGGTTAGGTTAATCATAATGAGATATACCAAAATCTGATGAAATATAATACTTTAGTAACAAAATGATAGAACCTACAATAGAGAACTATGGAAAGCAAGCCGCCCAGAATGCATTATATGAAATACCTAACCTAACCAACTCTGTATATTAAATATTTATTTAAAATATACCTACATAGTAGTTAATCTCACACAGGCTAAGCTAATTGTAACAATGCAGACAGAGAAACCGGTTTTATTCAGATCAAGAACTTGAGTTTGGTCAGGATAAAAGACAAGAACCGTCTTGGGTTAGATAGGTAATATTTCTCGTATCTTTCTTCGGTACTTGTTAAATATCCCAAAAACACTCAATAAGTTTGATCTGTGTAATCGGGAAAAACCGGTCTGTCTCTCGCATTCGGTGACAATCATCTTAGCCTGAGCGAGAGAAACTACTTGGCAGTTATATTTTAACTAAATATTTAATATATAGAGGTGGATCGGTAACATAATGCTTTCTGGGTGGCCTGCTGTGCGTAATTTTCTTTTGTAGTTTCCATAATGTTGTTTATAAAGTATTATATTTTCATTATATTTTGGTATATTTCATTATGATTAACTTAACTAATCATTATAATTAACCTAACTTCACTTCTTGAATATTTTCGGGATATTTAATAATTACCTTTGTTTCCCTTTAATATAATTTGTCGGTCTTCTGCTAGTGCTGAAAAATCGCCGCAGGGCTGAATTGTTTGTTGAAACACAACAGTCAGCTCTGCACCTTCTTCGCATCCTGTTTAAATCTTCTCTTTTGACCCCTTCTCGAGAAATCCTCAAAGACTGTAATTCTTTTTATCTTCCCTTTCAGTCTGCTTTTAGTTTTCAGCCGTTCTCTTGCCCCTTGCGAGCCAAATTATTAGGGACATGGACTTCGTCTGTTCGGAAGGCATGTTTAAGCCACCTAAGCTGCTTTCTGAAGGTACGCATACTGAGTGGGATCCAGTTAGCTCATTGATAAAAAACAGTGTTTGCTGAATCTCACCCTGAAATATTCCTTCGCCCATGCAGTTTGAAAGATCTCTATAAGGGTGGCTACACGGATCAAAAAAACTGAGAGATTTCTCTTCATAGGAAAACTCAATTTTGTCTATGCGTGTGTCGCTGTCTTTTTTTATGGATTAATTTTAAAAGCTTTTTCGACAGAAACAGTTGTTCAAAGAAAAGTAAAGAACACCATCAAACCCAAAATGAGCAAAATAAAGTCCAATAATCTTCTAACCGTAAAACTGCCACAAATCGCCATCAATAAACGAATTAAACCCAAAACGAACAAAAATTACAATAGATAACCGAGTCAAACTCAAAACGAGCAAAAATTAACATGAGTAGGGGCTGACAAACCCCATACCTTCTCAAGACCAGAACATAATATGCACTTTACTGAAAAAAAAATTACCGTGGATTGTCAGTTTAATATTCACATACTGGTATTTATTCCTTAAAGTTTTAATAATTGTTTGTCTATTAAAATCAAAAAAGTGAAAACATTTAAAATGTATTTTGTATTCAGTAAAGTGCAAATTATGTTACGGTGTTGAGAAGACATGGGGTTTGTCAGCCCTACTCATTTTAATTTTTGCTCGTTTTGAATTTGACTCGGTTATTTATTGTAATTTCTGTTCATTTGGGTTTCATTTATTTATCTGTGGTAGTTTTACGCTTGGAAGATTATTTGCCTTTATTTCTGATAATTTTTGGTTTAATGGAGTTCATTACTTCTCTTTGAAAAACCTGTTCTGTGGAAAAAGTTTTCTAAATTATTTTCTGTTCGTTTTTGACTCTTATATGGGAACTTGAACTTTAAATTTCCAATCAAATGCCCTTCTCTAAAGTTCACACAACCACCCCTTCCATAAAAACCTTATATGCCCCCGGGGCAAAATTTACAACCCTTGCCCCCAGACTGTGGGGTTGTGTCGGGTGAATTTGGAAGAATAGGCCGTGGGGAGGGGGGCTAGTTGCCCTCTGACCACTTTGATTCTTAAAAACGGCACTAGAACTTCTGATTTCTAATCCAATGAGCCCCCTCCAAAGTTTATATGACCACTGTTTCCATAAAAACCTTATAAGCCCCCGGGCATAACTTATAACCCTTGCCCTGAGGGCTCTGGGGGTGTCATTTTCTAGGACATGATTACTGGAACTCTCTGAACAAAATGGCTTACCTCAGTATTTGGATTGGGTGTATTTTAGGAAATGATGGCCAAGGGGGGGAGGCTGGTTGCCCTCCAATCTTTCGAAGTTTCTACGACAACTTCTATACGAAGTGCCCTGGTCTAAAAAAAAAAACAAAAAAAAAAACCATATTGTGCCCACATCGCTCTTCACTTTGGCAGCACTATTGCCCTGCCTATAACATTTTGGTGTTACTCTTTGTTACCAAGTTAATGTATAGATTTCTTTTTCTTTTGCAAATATAACGCCAACTTTGTCGGACTTAAATGCATGCTTTCACAGTTTCCCGAGATTAAACCTAATTTTAGGTACTTGCTAATTAAACGAAACACACTCAAGAATTACGCTTATTAGGTTAGATTTCAGAAACTGGTTTCATAGCCACGAAGACAAGTGATGGGTGATAGAATCCACTGGACTTGTATAATTTGGGCAATATATTTGCATTTGGTGGGTGGGGGTTAGGTTATGTTAGGTTAGGAGCGCTGTCCAAATACTTTATCCCTACCTCCCCCCCCCTAATGTGCAAATATATAGCCCAAATTATGTAATTATATAAACTAAAGGTTATATGAAAGCTATAATTTTGTAGGATTAACATAACTTCACTTCTTGTGTATATTTCGTTTGTTTAACAAGCACATAGTTTTAAACAAGAAGAGTTAAATCCGAGATTTGACTGTTCCCCTTAAAATCCAAGATTTTCTGCAAATTGTTCAAAGATCTGAGAAAAGGGTCAGAAAAAAAACTGACCCTTGTCAGAATAAAACTGGTCCCATATCTTCTGATCCTTTCAAATAGGCAAATTTAAGTAAAACTTGTGACTCATCATCTAAAACCAAGACACGTAGATGTATCGTATACAAGAACATCATAGAGAAGGCATACGAGGAAAACATCTTAGCCTGTGGAAACCAAAAAGCTAGTGGTTTTAAATTATCTAAATGAAGATTAGATTATGAGATATTTGACAAAAATACAGTTGAAAAATAAAAAAGAACAGAAAACTACTGAAGAGCGACCCAAAAACACCAATAGCAGAACGGTTTGATGAAGATTGACCCTGGTTGTGAAATGAATGATCATGCATTCGTGTGAGAGTTTATTTCATTAAAGACGCTTATCCGCTAATCTTCAAGAGTGAGTGCGGCATTTGGTAGGATATTGCGGGCGGTAAAGACATTGAAACCAGACTATACAGTTTGCAAACTAAAAAGAAAATTAATGTTTTAAGAACATATTTCAACCGCGAGTACAAGGCGATCGAGCAGAAAAAGAAGTCTGGAATGTCAGCAGATGACATCCCACAATCTTCCCTGTGGTACTACAATGATGAAGTGGTATTTTCTCATCAAAGCCAAATCAGTATTAGACTGCGTTTCACACACGGTAGAGACTTCACTACCGGACTCTGAACTGAACTAAAAATCATTTTGAAGTTGATTGAAGCATACGTCAATCGATCGACGGAAGCTTTTGATCAAAATGATTGACTGTCTCGGATCTCCTTAAGAAATACTCGAAGAACATTAATCAGTCTGTGTTGTAAATAAGGCTCATGATGCTTTCTCTTATGTCCTAATTTTGTTTTAATTTGGGAGCGTCGTTTATTTCGTTTTATGGATTTTATTCAATACAGAAGCGTCAATTCACGAAATACGGCGGGAACTGGTGGGCAAACGTACTTTCCGAAATCTAGGAGGAGGGTAATCCTGTTGTTTTTTTTTCGAATTGTCATTGAAAATACCAAAAAAAGGCATTTCCAATGAAAATACTCATAAAAAAGTATTGTCGAAATCTAGACACAGAGAGGGATTTTTGGGGGGATTGGACCCTTCTTCCCTAATTAACGCGACTGATTTGGCCTTATAACTTTCTTCTTCTTCTACTGAAGACGTCTGAGGAGAGCTCTTGACTAAAACGTTTTCATGGTTTTGTTCGGTTTTCACCGGCCAAGTGTTCCCTTGTTTATCTATTCTTGTGATCTTTTTTTCTTAAATAACATCTAGCTAGTGTGGCTTAGAACTTTTTTAGTAGATACACGCCGGTTTTCACGTTGTATTTTGTTTCATTTAATGGAACCAGTTGAATACAAAACGTGCAAAACTATCCCGTTTTGGATGAATACCAAAGAATTGCTTTCTGCTTTTGTCGGTCATTGTGTAAAGATACCTCATTTTAGTCAAGTCCGGTCGACGTAGTGCTTACCAGGCTATTTGAAAAATGTTGTTAGGCATAAAAGTTGGTACCTGCCAAAATCGATGACTAATTGCAAGTTAACTTAGATTTTGCGCAAGTTCGCTTGACTTCTATTACTATATCGCGCGGAAAAATGTTTTGCAGGAATTTCCGCATGAAATATAGTCTTGGTCTAAGAGCAAAAACTAGAGTGTTAAACATATTATGGATATGTTTAACTCTCCTTGTTGATTTTTTTGTCAGTCTCCACGTAACCGCAACAATTCATTGAAACATGGGGAAATATTGGACTTCATTCATCGAAAATATTTTGGAAAGTTTAGATAGTTCTCCTAGGTCTAAAATATTCCAGCTAGTAATGTTGACATCTAGTAGACTAATTGGAAATTTATTGCGATGAGACACTCCAGAATCTACAATATGGTTTGTAGGGCGGGTTGTACCAATGGCAAAATCTACCATGAAAGACCGAGATTGACATGGGGTCAATGACTGTCTTTTATGATTAAATCCGCTCAGTTACTTCTGTGGAGCTTTAGCCCATTTTTTGACTATTGGTCAACGTTACAAGGCAAAAAAGTATGCCCACAGATTGCTCCGATTACATGAAAGAGGAAAATGAAATGCAAAGGTAAGATTACTTGAACGTCAGCTTTGTCCGGTGCTGCACCATCATCTGGAACCAGTTCTCTGACCTTGTCATCGCTTCAGGGCCATCTGCCGGTTCCTTCAAGCAAGAGTTCAATAGATTTCTTTAACAGTGTGATTAAAATGGATATCAGTATATCGGGCATCCTTGGTGTCGCGAATTAGTAATCACGAAAAATAATTAAAGAAACATGACTTTTCTATATAGTTGTCCTCTAGGTTCAGAAAGCATTCACTGCAAAATTTGTCAGGTAAATATCCCAGATATAGTAATCGCTCTTGCTGCTTCGATTGAGTGATATTTCCATAATATCTAGTTATAGTCTCTTATTTACATGACCTTCAAAATTCCCAATTTACTGCCACTTTCGATGCAGAAATTTAACCTGAAATTTCTAAAAACTTGTCTAGTGTTGGGAATACGGCCAATGTGTTAATTCCTTACTTTTTTCCGATATCTAATTATTTATGTTTAATTCGATCATTTATGGTTCTACTGTAGAGTTAAGAAGACAGAAAGCGTTTGCTAGATTGGAGGAGGAGTGTCCGCAGCGGTTTGCGATATTTTCTGTTTAGTTTGCCCAGGGCCGTATCCAAGATTTTTTTTGAGGGGGGGGGTAGGGTTTGAGTATCTTCGACCGGACCGGACGAGTCGGAGAAATATGTTTTAATTCCTTAACTGAAATAGTCTTTTTACCAACATTTTACGACCAGCTTGCGAGTCGAAGAAAGATTCTGCCGAGCTACCGAGTCTGACCCCCCTACCAATGAAATATTTCTTCGAGTCATAAACTGGTCTTAAAAATGCAAGACCCTTAATTCCTTTAAACATTTTTTTTTCTAAGCCCTCTCACAACAAGAATCCTGGATGCAGCTCTGGGTGAATTATATAGAAAATATATGATATCTTGAGATTTCACGGAAGCACGGGATCGGAGCATCAGTGCCGCTTAGAAATTTCCCATGGGAGGGGGTAATGCTACCAGAAGCTGTCTTTATTACCAAGATTAAGATTATTTCTTGTTTTTCTCCTTCTTTACATTTTATAAATCTTCTATTGTTTTCCATGGAGTAAGCCCCCCAGGTATCCTTTACAGGCATCCATGGTTCAAAAATGCTCTCCATTAGCCTGAGCACGTTGCTGACCGACCTTTTATTAATCCCTGTTTACAGAAAGTCCGAAGATTATCATTTTTTTTAGGTTGTGATCCCAAGTAAATATCTCAGATTCCAAGAAAAGAACCCTTTTGGTTTCAAATGAAAATATGTGTCTAATACTAGATATATTTTACAGGTATTGTAAACTGGGCCACTATCTACCATCTTTCAAAATACAGTTCTCCGATGAAAAACATGCTGAGATGTAAAAATGTTTAAATACATTATCTTAATGTCATTACTGCTTCTTCCTCAATTCCGTGCCGATAAAGATTGGACATCCCAATGTCCATCAACATGCAAATGTAAATGGATGTCCGGGAAGAGGGTGGCACAGTGCACCGGAGCAGGATTTACTGCTGTTCCCAACACATTAAGCTCTGAAGTATCTTGGTTAGATTTAAGTGACAATGTGATAGATAGCCTGCCAGCATATGCTTTTAAAGATACTGGATTGGAAAATTTACAGAAAATTCATATGCGAAATTGTTCTTTAAGATTGATACATAAGGATGCTTTTAAAGGCCTTACATTACTCGTAGATCTTGATCTATCGAATAATAATATTAAAGGTTTTGAAGAAGGCACTTTGAAAGGAAATGAAAAATTGAGAGTTTTTGTGATGAATAATAACCCATTAAGAGCTTTAACGCACCGAGAATTTCCATATCTTCCATCGTTAAGACAACTTGAAATGCGAAACTGTGAAATCGAGGAAATAAACGCTAATGCATTCCTTAATCTCCGAAACTTGGAAATACTGGAATTAAGCTATAACAAGTTGAAAACTGCAAGTCCTGACATATTTGCCCCTTTGGAGAAACTAAAGGGACTAAATATAAAATATAACCCCTGGAACTGTGACTGTAAGTTAAGAGATTTGAGGAGATTCTTACTCGAGAGCAATCTGTACTCAAATCCGACCAGCTGTAATGAGCCTGAAAGATTGTATCAAAAGACATGGGACCAAATTGAGCCCGAAGAATTTGCCTGTCACCCTATTATAACAGTAATTGACCCTCATATTGAAGCTAAAGCAGGGACTGAAGTGACATTCTCCTGCCTTGTTAGTGGGAACCCAACTCCAGAAACAAAATGGATTTTAAATGGTAGAATTCTGGCAAATATGTCTCAAATTCCATATGGCGATCAGCTGTTTGTGATACACGAACAGGAATTTGGCATTACGGCTACAGATATGCAAAAGTGGACAAATTTGACTGTAAAAAATATTGATGAGCATGATGGTGGTATTTATACGTGCTCTGCTAATAATCCAGCAGGTGTTGCTGAAGGAAATGCGACACTTACATTCCCTGCGTCACCTGTAATTGTCATTTTTGGCAGAGATTCCGATATGGGTTTGTCTCCTCTATCTATTATTGCTATATCTATTGGGGCAGTGTTTTTTGTGTTGCTGATAGTAATTATTGTGATATTTTGGGTTTTTGCTTCTAAACGACGAAGAAAGAGACGACAAACGCAAGAAAAAACAATTAACGGTGTCATAGATCATGGTGAACACGAAAAAGCGTTGTTAGGTACTGAATTGACGGATTTAACAATCGATAAATCCCAGAATACGGATTATGAACGACTTTCGCAGAGTGACACTCGTATTTCTGTTACATATATTCCTGGTGATAAATATGATGAATTGCATAATGAAACAAATCAATCAGCGTATAATGGAGCTGGGCGATTAGTACCTGATCTTCTTGATTTGCCGCCACGGCGTGGTGATTCACCATCCACTGGATCTGGAACGTCTACCGCTCCAGATACAACAAAATTACCCCAGCAACCGCTCAGTGCCTCGCAGCTGGCATACTTCCCCACCCCTAAAGTATCAACTTTAAGTCACACGCCCAGTGAAAAATATATTGATGGCGTGATAGTTCCGGTGGCCCGTCCTGGGTATGTAACGCTTCCAAGGAGGCCTAGGCCGAGAATACCTAGCTGGGCCAGTGGTCCAGTTCCAAGTCCTGCTCCTTCTGACTTAATAAAAGTGGATCCTATTTATGATTCAGTTGGACCACGAACCACTGCGGATGGCTCTTCAACTTCTGCTCTATCGTTAAATAGGATTGCGGGTTTAACCCCTGTTTCTTCAGGACAATCTAGTATCAGTAGAGCAGGTAAGATTTTTTTATCTTTTTATGTTACTCCATTTTATTAAATTAAATATAGAGTGCTTCAAATGTCGGTTCACGAAGAAAAGATGACCAAACTGTTTGTTTATTTGACCGTTGCCAAGTCAATGGACGTGGGTTCTTAAGGTTTAATGATCAAAGCGTTTAATTGACTTTGTATGTTCATACGAATATAAAAAAAGGAGAAAAGAGTTGATTCCCTAATTGACGTGGTTTATTTTCAGTCGTCGGATACTAATAATTTTTATATCTTGGTCTGACCAATTCCAAGCTGAAATGTTCTATGCACATTCCCCATTCTTAGCACATACATAAAAAAAGCTTCCCATCAAATGATAGTCACACTAGAATTAAAACCGCCATGGCAATTTTTGTTGATATTTGTATGCTGAGTTAATTGATTTGGTATTTGGGCCACTCGTTTAATTGGAGTACGTTGGAATTGTGTCACTTAAACTCACGAGAATCGACACACTCTAGCAAACAGTGTTTTGATGATTAGAAGAACTATAAAATTTTATGTCTTACTCATGTGCAGTCTGTGCTTGATTTCTAGTTTTCTAATTCGTTAAGTTGGACTTTTTGGCACTATGCATGTCGGCATACTTTATCCCACCTCTTCCTCTTTTACAAAATTGTTTTGATTATTTTTACTTTTTGCCTAGTAGATTTTTTTTGTTTTCATTTTGGAAAATGAAAACCTGCAAAAACTCTCAATACCGTATCTCTTTATCGCAGTTGAATAAGTGTTTGTTTAGAACTTAGTTCTTCCCTCGCCGGTTAGTACATAAGACGGCAACGGTGCCTCTCCACGACGACCTCTGAAGATATTGCGGCCTTAAGTGAAGCAAAGATGTACCCGCCAGTGTAGCCTCCCTGTCAAGGTATAAACCAAGCGACACTTTCTGCCGTCCAAGCCTTCTAGTGCCAGGGGGAGGCCTACACCAAACTTCATGAGGAGCCTGCCATCGTCCATATGGATCATTTGGCCCAATACCGTCATGTACTACTTTGATTTCTGTCCACTATCAGTGATTGTTTTGTTTTTTCACATATGGAGGTGTTGGTAATCCTGCCAGACCAGTGGTTACCCAGAATGCGCTGGAGGCAATTATTTTCGAAACGTTGTATTCGTTTTTCAAGCTGTTTTGTCAATACCCATGTCTCGCATCCATACATTAGTACAGAGAGGGCATTGCTAATTTAAGAGTCGGAGTTTTCTTTAGAGAGTATGGAGTTTTTCCATACTTTACCTAGTTTGGTAAAAGCATTCCCTGCACAAGCAATGCGTGTAATAATCTCTCGCTCTAGGCTTCCATCAGAGTTTATGAGGCTTCCAAGATACTTAAATTCTGTAACCTTCTCTAGCTCATCAGAACCGACCATCAGTGACCGTCCCGGCATTGAATTAACATTGTTGCGCATGACTTTTGTTTTTTGGGTACTGATTGCCAATCCAGCTCTTCCGGCTGTGTTTGCGTAGTTCTGTGAAAAAAGACTATGAAACGTATTTTGAGATCATCAATAGCCACAAGATGCTCGTTTAGGCTACAGGGAAGGGGGCCCAGGCTGGCTCAGATCTCTTTAATCTTGTAGTTTTTTTAAGATATTCCAGTAAATACATATAATTTTGGTATAGCTTGTCTGTTTTGAAAAATTTGACTTCTCCAACGCTGGCCGTTCCGTATGCATGCCCGAGCTGTCCCTTGCAGCGATATCATAGGTACAGATAAGGATAGTAGTGTAACTTGCTCTAGCAAAATTTATTGTTATATAATTTCTACTGTATAGTAGGTCGAGCCATTGTCCTTTTTTTTATCCGAGTTATTTTCAGGTACTGACTGTGAGGGATTCCCTCACTATTAACTTGCAGAACCACCAGATGTATTTTTGGATCTCCTTTCGGCTCATCAGAATTGAATTTTGTTCACTGCACAATATTAGCAATGATGTATGAAAGCTCAACGAAGGACTGACTCTTGTTTAAAAATTGGTCAGCTAATTTCCAATTTCCACTAGGCCCAAAATTCCGTGGTTGTAGGAAAGGGAGAGGGCAATCCAAAAAGCCTCTTAGTAATTAAATTATGTGATAACTATTGAAAATTGTGCTGAAAATTGCAAAAAAAAACGTTTGGTTTTGAGAGGACGCTCTTCCCGAAGTCCCTCCCGCGCTCACGTACGAACATGACTTCTCGCACACAATTTTTCACGTAAATATTTTCCCATTCAAGATATCATTTGCTAATAAATGTGGAAATATAAGGCTCACAAGAGGAGAAATCATGGTTGCCCCCTTAGGGGAAACCTAGCAAAGAACGAACTCTAGCCCATAGTAACCAAAAATTCGAAAACATGTTTTGAAAAAAAAAAGATGTGAAGTGAGGAAGAATTTAATTCAAGAACTTGCATCTAATAAACACGTGCTTGTAAGTTTCTAATCAAGAAATAGTAACAATTTTTACCGTAGACTGTAAGTCCTAAAGTTAAAACAACTATCGAAAACCATATTCTAACAGAAGTAGCGCCTGAATGTCTTTTTTTGCCACGAGTCTTTTCCCATGGCATACAAATTTAGACTATGGGAAGCGGCAGTGTCACTGTGACAAACATGAATAATCTCAGAAGTGAAACAGTGTAAAAATTAGGCGCACGATTTATTTAAGTTGATATGTTAAATACAAAACCTTATTAGATGAATTTCAGTTCCCTAAACTCTTGAATTAGGGAGGTAAGATTCCTCCCCCTTTCCATCATACTTGTAAACTTTTACAAATGTTTGGTTACAAATCAAATAAAAAAAAAGTTGAGTGTCCTAAATTGAAGCTGAATTTTCGGTATTGCAAGTTTTCGCCGTACAAAAATGAATTTTGGCAAGTGGTGGTGCCACTGTGACAAAAGAATAAGTGTTTCTAGAACATATATAGGGAAAGAATTTTGCACTCTGTTAAACATGTCTGGAATGACATGTTTAAAAGACTTGTTTGCGAACTTTCAGCTCTTTGACTGAGGGAGATATGGATCATTTTTCTATTTTTATTCTGGTCTTAAAGAGTTGGTGTGTAATCGTTTGACTATAAACCGAAATAAAAACAAGCTAAGTAACTGCACAGTTGAAACTATCATGAAAAAAAATTTTCCATGACATATGGCAATGCTGCCGTGGAAACAAATAATTATTTCAGAAATGAATTGACCTGGAAATTTAAAAGTTTAGCATCAGTCTTCGCTCTTCCTTAAAAATCAATATACAGAATTTCAGCATCCTGGCCGTTTAACCTGGGTAAGTAAAGTAAAGCGTGTGTGACGACAGAAAAGAATATTTTCATAAGATACGGTCTGCTCTTTACCTTGGTTAATTTCTCTGTGTTCAAGTTCGAATCTTCCTCTTTATCTCTGTCAAGAAAACTTGGTATTTTTCATTTAACTTATTAGTAAGAAAAAGAAACATTTTTATTGGAATTTTCCTATTGCCTAGTTTTTTCTTTGCTAACATCATGGTGAAAATATCTAAGAACGCATAAATTGTTAAAAGTATTAGACAGCGTGAACTTGATCTCATTTCACCCGATAAATAAAACACCGGAATTCTAAGGATTTGAAATTTACGTGATAGGCTGCTAAAGGTTAGAATGAATTCGGAAAATAAATGACTTTGCAATCATCAAAACGTCATTAGTAGTAAAGAAACATTTTCTTGGGTTTCCTTCTTTTTGACATGGTAAATGAGAAATGGAAGGATATAATGCATCAAGAGCAGGAGTAAGATAAACATTGAAGAAATCTATCAATACGTGCCCTGTGTTAGCAATAGTGATAGTAACCTAGTTGCATAGAGTAAAATCAGTTTAGTCTCGCTTTTGTAACTTCGTGATTCTAGTAATATACGAATGGCTGGAACATGAGTGAGAATTTGTTTGGAGAGAAAGAACAATTTCAGAAATTCACAAAACAATATAATTATATGGAAAATATAAGATAATGCAGGAAAACCTTGAGGTTCTAGGGAACAGGAAGGACCCAAACCCCCCTTAAATCTATGTGCATCATCGGACAATTGACACAGGGACTCATTGAAGTACACGGGTCAGGTCTTGAAGTACCTGGAAGATTTTTGCAATATGACTCTGACATGTAAAGCTCGCGGTTCGGCCGTTTTCATTTAATGACTTGTTTATTTACGCGAATATGACTTGTTTACGCGAATATTGATACCCTCAAATGTACTATACTTTTCTACAACTTTGCTGCATAGGTATTTAGTCTGATGCATGAAACAGCATATTTGTAGGTCCAGGACTTTGCATAATTCGTATTATAATTATTTTCCACAAAATTCTCCCTGGGAAGACATCCTCTGACTGGTCATTGGAAAGAATTTATCCCCTTCCCCTCCGTTTGCAGCACTGTATAAAGATAATTAGCAGTAAGTTCACCGAAGATGATTTATGACTCGTCATTCTCGGTGCGAACAAACAGCTCCTCTCATTTGATCTGCCATCAGCGGTCCAATTACCCTGGAACACGTATTTTGGCCGAAACTTTCTTAAAATGCCTTTGAAACCAACTCGAGATTTCGAAACCTACTTGTAATTCCTAAAAACATCTAATAATAGCATTGCACTACTAATTACCGATTTTCATATATGTATTGGAATAAATTAATTCAAAATTAGTTTCTTTAAAATTTAGTGTTCCAACGTTGAAGCCAAGTTTCGTGTTCAAGAAAAATCTGACTTGTCTACCCGGGAAAACATCTAATGTCGCTTATGTTTTTACGTTCTCCGGAGCACTCGCACCTCGGTCAGGGTTTTTGTAATGGGTGAGATAGGGGATGATCATATTGTCTAATATTTATATTTAAAGATCGTGTGGAGTATCTTCTCGTTTCCTCTCCAAATTCTGCTTTTTGAAAATTCAAAAGGCCAAAGAAAACAGTCTCGGACGAATTTTTCCTGTAAAAACAAGGATATACCCTGATAAAATTGTCTATGTTTTCTGCAAAAGCCAACCATATTTGAAAGGCTTTGTAGAAGTGGTATCTTCGTACTATTAAAGCTTAAAACAGGAAACTTTCCCCTCTGCGTGCAGAAATGACACGGAAGATTTTATTACGTGCATTTTTCTTTCCTTTTGAAATTTTGATTTTATATAAGAAAGAAAGAACATAGTTTTTTTGTGTGTTTTCTACAAAAGCTGGCGATGGTTGAAAGCTTCTCTGCAAATGCTACCTTTATACCATTAAAGGTTAAACCACGTCCAGACATGCGTGCAGGCGGGAGGAGAGCTTTGGGCCGGAAGCAAAATCTCGAAATTTTTACGATATTTTGTATAATTAGCTATATTTTTCATCGGATTTGCCCACTATTGGCGTATGTTTTAGGTTTAACCCGCTAAAATAGGCCTGGTGTTTTCTTTCTTCGCAAGTATTTGCTACGGTCCTCCTTGGGTTTTGAGACATGAGTATGAAATTTTGGAATGGGAATTTCATCCACAAATGGCACGGTTTCAAAGTCGTTTTATATTCCTTGTTCCCATAGCTTTACGTGAAGGGAGGGGGTTCCTAGTAGTGACCCAGCACAATTTCCCTCAAGGCCGTATCCAGGGAGGTGACCCCCCCCGAAATGTTTGTCCGACTCGTGAAAACGTAACAAGAAAGAATATAAAGAACTTTTTGATGTTTAAATTTTCTTTACCCCCTCCTCCCGAAAAATATCCTGGATACGTTCTTGATTTCTTTCAAGAAATTTAAACATTGTGGTTTGAAAATTCACCGTTTTTCATGTTGCCTCACTTCTTGGAAAAATGCACCAACGTCTTCTCCCTCTTGATTTCTATACAGCTTTACTTGTTTCCCAGATTTCGACAAAATTTAATTATTACCATTAATGCTTTCGTCCCATCTGTTTCGATTGAAGCCAGTTTTTATATAATATACAGTATTTGTTGAGTGTCAAAATCCTTACAAAAGACGGCCAACCATAGGTTATTACCAAGTTGCATTCGCTTGTTGGTTTCTGGGATTCTTCTTTGTTACCGTACTTGAACTGCTATCAACTACCTGATCACAAAGGATGTGGCTATCATAATCGGAAATCTGCCCTTTAGCACATTTGGGTTATTTTTAAATCCAGACAAAATGAAATCCCTTTGTTATATTCATGATTGAAGTAATTCCGACTTGTTTTATTTGATGTGAAATTTACTTTCAAATTTAAGAGGAAAGTTTCTAGCATATATTAGCATACAAATGAATAGGAAACAGAATTTAATTAGCGAATTATTCCATGTCGAAAGGCTGAAAGTGTTTAGACACAGGTTTAAAGAAGGAAATTTATTGATTATGGTGATGAAGGAATGGGCGGAGGACCATGAATAGGTATGAAAGTGGGTTGGGAAACTAGCGATTTTGTGGGAAGTAATACTTTTGTTGTTGACTGTAATTTATCTGCGGGACCACGGAGAGCTATGCTCTACTCAAACTGAACAGACTATTATGTTATATAGACGAGGTATCCTAAAGAAGGTCGAGTTCTATTCCTTGATCATACTGGAGACGTTGGAAGATACCTGGAGCCTTCAGCGACAACCTTCCATCATAACGGTAGGAGAGTTGAGTAAGATAATTCACCTTAAAGTAAGTAGGCTTAATTGCCGTGATTAACCAGGAACGTGGATTTTTGTTTCTCCTTCAAGTCGGAAGAGTTAAACTATGCCACAAAATCGCCCATTAAAATAGATGCTGTAAGTAGTAATGAACCAACTATAATTCAGATAAGGAAATGGTTCTGCCTATTGTAATCTTACAACTAGTCTATAAAAAAGTAGTTCTTAATCAGAACTAAGAATGTGTATAGGCCAAATATTTTAAATGAAAAAAATGATCGATTATTCCTTCCTCCAATGTATTATTCTAATACTGATTTGATTCAGTGGTCTGTCATTTGACCCTCGTTTGGGGTTTGCAGGATTCAGTGTGTCTATGATACAACAAACGAAACACTATCCACAGTGACTATGAGTTCTGCTTGATCTGCTGGCCGGTTCGCCAAGTGTATCTCAAGTCGTTTGTCCCTCTCAAGGAGGAGAATTTCGTGGATCTGTTGCTGACACAGGTCGAAGAATAGTGCATTGGCACAGTATCGGAATAACAAGATAAATAAAGGCCCACAGTCGTGTACATTTTATAAATAATTTTCCAATCCCCTGTTTAATCGTGTAAATCAACGGGTAACCCTTCTGACTCTCAGGTATCCAACTGTATTAAAATTAATTAAGTCAAGTGAAAGATGTATTATAAGATGGAAGAGGTGGTAGGGTCAAGATATACACATTTTTAGGGGACAAAACACAAATCAGCCTATTGTTTCTTAGCGTGAGAGGCGCTAAGCCCACACAGAGGATAACGTCATAACTATAAACTAGAAGGGAATTTTCAAGACCTTAAAGTGGTTTAATGAGATACTTTTATTTGCATGTTTTAGCATTTCTAAAAGTGTGTTTCGGTTTGTCGGGAGGCTCCGCTAGTGGTGTCTAAGGACTCTTCAATAGTTGTTTACTTGTATTTATTTAATTCATAGTTAATTGACCGGAACTTATTTGACTCCTTTTTGTTCAGATTATCTACTTTTCTTCTGTGTCAAATGTTGCCGTAAATTCATTCTGTGGATTTTCCCTCAATTAGTAAGGTTTATCCTGCACCTAAGACGGCTTAGCGGCGGTCTTTGTCAACATATCTATATTTTCCCCAAATTCTCCATTGGCTGAAAAATATCTTTTTTTAATTTGTAATTTTCTTATGAAAGCAGGTCAAAAGGTAAGGAACGGCTCTCATGTACAACGAACGCCCGCTCTAATCTGTTGTTTCAAAATCTGCTTTTGGCTATGGTCCTATTCAATAATATCCTGAGTGTTGTTTTAATAACATTCTGATCCGTCCCCACTGTAATAGGCCCTTCTTATATAAAAAAAATCCTTGTGGCTTGGATGGACCCTTAGCATTAATTTCTTTGAATTATTCTCGAATTGAAACTTTTCCGTAAAATTAAATTATGTCCCAATTTCCGTGTGTGGTGTACGTCCCATATAAGAAACCACTGTTCCAACCCTTCTGCCGGAATGATTGAAAGCTGTAAGTTCGATTGCATCCTCTCTTCCCATGTGCACAACAAACAACTGCTAGTCCCACTAATTTAGAAAGCAGGAAAGGGATGCAATGACTTCTTTCCATCTGATCTATTCTCGAAATGTTTACTTCTGTTCTCAACTTTGATGCCCTTTACTAAATTCATTCTGATCTCCACTGTTATCTGCCTTTTCATAGAGCATTGTCTTCTGAGTTTAACATTTCCCGACATGTCAACAGTCTGAGATTTAGACCCATCAGCCAAATTCAAGTTGCCAGCCACTTTTGATGGATATGATGATTTAAGTGTTTTAAAGCAGGACACATCTAAAAGGAATCTTGTAAGGTCTTAGACTCCACTGATCGATATCGCTGTGTAAATATTAAAATATGCTAAATTGGATACGTACGAATGATTGTTTTTTTTTGGGAGGAGGGGGTGGGGGGATTCGTAAAGAAGGAAAAACTTAATAATTACACAAATCAAACTGGTTCAATAATGCGACATATCGTTGACTCTCAACTAATCCAAATAAGTATCCAATCCTCCATTATCATGAATTAGGCTATCCAAAGCTACTTTATATCCTTTTACCGCCATGATTTCTATCTTTCTCAATATCTTTTGAAGAGTGTCGTTTTAGCAAAAACGTTTTCAATATAAAGTGCTGAAAATTTGATTCTAGCATGCGTAAGAAGCGGGGAGGGACACCCTCCCTGCGTGCCTGTAATGTATCACATTCGAAATTTTTGGAAAACGTGTAAGCAAAGTACAAATTTTTAGAGGAGAAAATGTTGCTCACATATGGAGCTGAAGACAAAATTATTCTCAAATGCAGGAGTTCTCAAGAAACCTGGGAATAACTAAATAGTTTAAAAGTGAATATTTCATCCTCACATTTAAATCGCCGTCTTCAGCAGAAGATGAAATAAAAGTAAAAATAAAAGTAAAGATTGTAAGATACCATTCCTCTCCGTGATGAGGCGCAATTTGCTTCGTCTTCTTCTATCACATCCTCCTACCCAAACGACAGGGCCCAACTCATTTTCATAATTTAATTTTTATGTGAGATCAAAAATGGGGTTTAATCTTTTATCAGAGTTTTCCTTCTGGGGGTTAAAATATGGACCCCCTTGTATAACTCAGAAATTTAAATAAGGATTAAAAATGGGACATTTAAGCTTTCCGTCGTTCTGTTTTCATCTAGGATTTGTAATAGAAAAATGTCCTTTTCTGAACTAGCTCCATTAGCAAAAATGTACTTGTTTAATATAGCCCCCACCACTCAAGCTGTTCATCCATTGACGCATTGTAGAACCGTTTTTTCGTAAGTTTTTTTTTTAGCTTAGCGTGAGACAAGACAAATAGAAGTGACTAAATGGATAGAAAATTTATGATTTGAGCTATATATTTGCACATTAGGAGGGTAGGGGTGGGGTGTAAAGTATTTGGATAGTGTGAAGTTAGAAAACAATTCTTACTTCATAATATGCAGAATAATTGTAGCCTACTTAACACATTAGGAATGCAGACCCGCTATACTTCACCCCAACCCCCTAATGTGCAAATATACAGTCCAAATTTGTTTCTAAAGTATTATATTATTATCATACTTAGGTATATTTCATTAGGATTCAGCGTCAGAGAAACAGATTCTACTTAGATGAAGATTATTAGGTCGTGGGCTATATAATAGAGGTACCAACAAAAAATAGTAGTGACATTTGGCCCTTCATTCTCCACTCTTTCTAAACATAATAGGTACTACCATAACAATTGCCCTCCTTCCCTTATACCTGAATATAGTCCTATAGGGTATATACAAAATTCTGCTGATTCCGTTGGATGGAATTGGTTTTTGTACTTGTCAAAAGTTGGTTGATAATTTAAAATAATCCCAATTTAATTTTTTTTAAAAAAATCAGTAAACTTCCGTGTGTTCTAAGGCTGTCTTCTGGCAAAGGGCTGAGACGTAATTATGACGGTAGTGCCTAATACAGGGTATTTTGGAAGAGTGTTGAATGGGTAATCAAATAGTATTACTCTTCTTTTCTTTTAGTGTTTGGTTCAGAAAAGGAATCTTGCACCAAGATTATCGATAAAGCTGTTAGAATGGGCAGCGGAATAATGTAATTGAATTTGGCATATAGTGCTTAAATTCCAGTCTAGTACTTTTTGAGCTAGAGGTACGGGCACATTTCTTGGTCTCGGTCGTTACCAGTGTCCCCTACCTCCTATGCAACAAGTGTATATGCTTCTACAAATGTGACCAGCTGATAAAAACCCACTTACAGAACCTTCCTCGCTTTCTAACCCATAACTGTAAGTTCGACCTCTACTCTTATCCTTTAGTTAAGTCGTGTATTTATTACCCTTATCATTTGGTTAAGTCGTGTCTTTATTATAACACGACTCCTTTCGGAGCTTCCTCGGAAGCTCCACCTTTTCAGGTAGAGCTTCCCGTGCTTTTTACTTTTTCTTGCACCCTAGTGTGAATGGATGCTTTTTAATGCTCAAAAGATATATTGGGCGCATTTGAAGTGACTTTATATCTGGAAAAGTCAAATCTGGTGTGTGGAAAGCTCTTTCACTCGGCCGACTTCCCCTGAAAAGGCCATAATAAAGATGGTTTTTACGAAGATATACCACCATTTGCTGACGATTACCGTCAGACATTCAAAATTTGCAGTTTTTAATTTGGTCTATTTGATTCCACTGTTTTGAAAATCGCATTTCCAAAGAATTTATGTTTCCCTCACTTGCCTAAGGGACTATGACTCGGATAGCCGATGTTTATTTCTATTGTCAATTTGGATGTCCTATATTGAATTCAAATTGATTTTCGCTGTTACCTATCTATTCATAGTTCATTGTCTTGTTTATTGTTTATTTAAGGGGAATTGTGTTTAGACATCCCTCCTAATGCTGACATGCCAAAGTAATCCGATTCGCTCTTTGCATTAGTTTGTCTAGTGGCTCAAATTGTGTCTCCTGGAGTAGGATGTTTGTTATGATTTGAATTTTCCGTTAATATTCAAAGAAAACTTAGCAGTTGTAAGACACTTGCTAGCAATACGCTTTATTTGCAACCTGTCCATAAAGCTACAAAGTAACAAATTTCATCTCTGAATATAGAATTCACTGGGGTATGCTTGGTGCTTTAAGTTCATTTTTTTCCAAAAATGAGTTCGACAGTTCATGCAAAAGCAGAACTGTATCTGTCTATATTTTAGTAGAGGTGCTAACTTCACTATGGATGTGTTTTGGTAAAGGAATTTCCCTATAAGAGAGCGAAGATATCATAGCTAATAAGTCTGGTTTAATGTTCAAATTTTGTTTTAACGCATCTTAATTGGATTTTCATAATGGCTTATTGTAGGGGGCTTCCCTTATCACCGTGTGTGCAGGTATATCTGCAGAACGTGCTGTTTTCGTATCTTATTTGGTCTAGAACCGATAATAGAAATGCTCGAAATAAGAATTTGGCTCTATCGTGCATTCGCTGATATGCCGCTAGTGTTGGCCTTTTCCCCGTACGAATCGGCCAAAAATTCTTGCAAATGAGTTTGACAGCCTCCTTTTGGGTATTACTCTTGATCTGAGGTTATTCCACATGACGACTGCGTGTTGAATGAAAATTTCTAACAGTTTGCCGAAAAGCGAAAAGTCTCAGGGCTTACAAAACCAAAATAAATGTCAGATATTTTTGTTTGAGGGGAAACTAAGGAGGGGAAAAAGTAGACTGATGTGCTGGGGTTTTCTATGCCGTACAAATTCGTCAGAGTAGTGGGTAAAGTCGTAACAAGCCTTTACAGAAATTAATTATTTGCACTATTAATTTATTTTAAATTAATTATTAATTAATTTTAAATTAATAATTAATTAGAAATTAATTATTTTACAGAAATATTTGCACTTTACTGAACATAATTTGAAATAGCCCCAAAAGTTTGAACGTAGGCTAATACCCTCAGTCACTTTATAACTTTAATAAATCAAATAATATTAACATTTTGATTACTAAATATCAGTATATGTATATTAAACTGACAATGCACATTCATTTGTATTTTTTTCAGTAAAGTGCAAATTACGTTCTGGCCTTGGGAAGGCATAGGGGTTTTGAGCCCAACTTATGTTAATTTCGGCTTGTTTTGAGTTTGATTTGGTTATTTATTGTGATTTCTGTTCGTTTTGAGTTTTATTTATTTATCGATGCTGATTTGTGGTAGTTTCACGCTTGGTAGATTATTCGATTTTATTTTTGCTCATTTTTTGTTTAATGGAATTCTTTACTTTTCTTTGAAAAACTTATTTTGTGGAAAAAGTTTTTTAAATTAAATTCTGTTCGTTTTATATTGACATAGTCTTTTCAGGGAAAAAGAAAATAATGCTTTAAATCTTTTCGTTTTTTTAAGGCTTTATAGTTTGGCATGCTATTTGTATGCTGGAGAAATTTTTTTTATCAATTTTTAACAACATACACCCTTTTAAGAGTCTTGAAACAAATAGTAGTGTTTAATTTTGTTTCATACCTCCTCTAGTTAACTTGAAATGGAAAATTTGATACCTTTCACAAACAAATCTGCTTACTTTCTTTGATAGCTTGGATACACTTACGCTATTTTGACATGGTTATATTTTAAGAGCAGAAATAGTCCCGAAATATTGAACATAATACCCTCAGTAGTTCTTGGAATATTGCTGAGATGCCTTATTGGGAATTAGCATTAACACAGTGCATTTTGTTTTAATCTAAAGACAATATTTAGTTTTTAAACATAATGGTAAATGGGAGGCTGGCATGGGAGGGGGATTAGGTGCCCTCTAATCACTTTCGACTATTAAAAAGGGCATCAGCTCTTTCTAATTTCAGTCGAATGAGCCCTTTTCGAAGTTCCTACGACAACTCCTTCGATACGAAGTGCCCTGGTCTGAACAACAACAACAACAACAACAAAAAATCATACATTATACCCACATCGATCTTTACTATAAAAATTTCAAGCCTTCCAATCACTTTCGACTATTAAAAAGGACACTAGGCCTTTCGATTTCCAATTAAATGAGCCCTTTTTGAGTTTATACGACAACGCTTTCTATAAACACCTTATATACCCCCAGGGCATAAATCACATCCCTTAATCTAAGGGCTGTGAGGGTGGTTGTCATCCTCAAAGACCTAATTTCCAGAACTTTCTACTACGTTGAACAAAATGGCTATCTGAAAATTTTGATTCAATGTGTTTGGGGGAATGGCGGGCGTGAGAGGGTGGTTAGTTACCCTCCCATCATTTTCGACTATTAAAAAGAGCACTAGCCCTCTCAATTTTCAATTGAATGAGCCCCTTTTGAAGTTTTTACCACAACTCTATAAAAACCTTATATGCCCCCAGGGTATAACTTACAACCTTTGCCCTGGGGGCTCTGGAGGGTTTGTCACCCTTAAATAGAACAAAATGGCTATTTCTAGACTTGGATTGAATGTGTTTGGGGAAATGGTGGGCGTGAGAGGGGGTTCAATTACTCTCCACTCACTTTTGACTATTAAAAAGGGCAATTTAAATTTCCGAACAAATGAGCCCTTTTTGAAATTTCAACAACAACTTTTTATATAAACTTTATATGCCCCCAGGGAATAACTTACAACCCTTGCAATGAGGGCTCTGAGAGGGTTATCATCCTAAAAGATCTAATTTCCAGAACTCTCGACTACGTTGAACAAAATGAATATCTCAAAATTTTGATTGGATGTATTTGGGGAAATGGTAGGCCTGAGAGGGGGTTTAATTGTCCTTCAATCATTTTTGACTATTAAAAGGGCAGTAGCCCTTTCAATTTCCAATCGAATGAGCCCTTTTTGATGTTTTTACAACATCGCTTTCTATAAAAACCTTACATGCCCCCAGGGCATCACTTACAACCCTTGTCCTGAGAGATGTGGGGGAAGGGGCTGTCATCCTTAAAGACCTAATTTCCAAAACTTTCAACTACGTTGAATAAAATGGCTATCTAAAAATTTTTATTGGATATGTTTGGGAAAAGGTGGGCGTGAGAGGGGGGTTATTTGCCCTCAAATCACTTTCGACTATTAAAAAGGGCGCTAGCCCTTTGAATTTCCAATCGAATGAGCTTTTTTTGAAGTTTCTACGACAGCGATTTCTATAAAAACCTTATATGCCCCAAGGGCATAACTTACAACCCTTGCCCTGAGGGCTGTGGGGGAGTGTCCTCCTCAAAAACATAATTTCTATCTGGAAATCAACTACGCTGAACAAAATAACTATCAAAAAATTTTGATTGGATGTGTTTGGGGAAAGGTGGGTGTGAGAGAGGGGATAGTTGCCCTCAAATCACTTAACTATTAAAAAGGGCACTAGCCCTTAAAATTGCCAATCGAATGAGCCCTTTTTCAAGTTTCTACGACAAAGATGTCAATGGAAACTTATATGCCCCCAGGACATAACTTATAACCCTTGCCCTGAAGACTCTGGGGGAGTGTCCTGCTCAAAGGTATAATTTCCTGAACTTCAAACTGTGTGGAACAAAATGGCTATCTAAAAATTTTGATTGAATGTGTTTGGGGAAATGGTGAGCGTGGAAGGGGTGTTAGTTGCCTTCCAATCACTTTAGACTATTAAAAAGGGCTCTAGTCATTCCAATTTCCAATTGAATGAGCCTTTTTTGAAGTTTCTACGACAACGCTTTCTATAAAAAAAAAGACCTTATATGCCCCCAGGGCATAACTTACAACCCTTGCCCTGAGGGCCGTGGAGGAGTGCCCTCCTAAAAAAAAATATTTTCTTTCTGGAAATCAACCACGCTGAACAAAATGGCTATCTCAAAATTTTTATCAGATGTGTCTCTGAAAATGCTAGGCGGGGAAGGGGTGTTAGTTGCCTTCCAATCTCTTTCGACTATTAAAAAAGGCACAAGCAAATTAAACGAGCCCTTTTCGAAGTTTCTACGACAACTTCTTCGATACGAAGTGCTCTGGTCTAAAGAAAAAAAATAATAATAAATAATACATTGTGCCAACATCGTTCTTATATTCCCCCAGGGCATAACTTAAAACCCTTGGCCTGAGGTTTGTGGGGGAGTGTCCTCCTCAAAAACGTAATTTCTATCTGGAAATCGACTACGCTGACCAAAATGGCTATCGCAAAAATTTGATTGAATGTGTTTGGGGAAATGATGGGTGTGGAAGGGGTGTTAGCTGCCTTTCAATCACTTTCGACTATTTAAAAGGGCACTAACCGTTCTAATTCCCAATCGAATGAGCCCTTTTCGAAGTTTCTAGGACAACTTCTTCGATACGAAATGCCCTGGTAGGGAAAACAAATAAATAATACATTGTGCCAACATCGTTCTTTACTTGGGCAGCGCGATTGCGCTGCCTATGATTGAGGAGAAATTATGAAAACCAAGGTATGTCGAGAGAGTGAAATCCTAGAGGCCGCTTGTATGTACATTTCTTGGAATGTACTTATAAATAAAAGGCCTTTTCCTAGACAAGTGCCCTGGTCTAAAGGAAAAAAAAAAAAAAAATAATACATTGTGCTAACATCGTTCTTGTATTCCCCCAGGGCATAACTTAAAACCCTTGCCCTGAGATTTGTGGGGGAGTGTCCTCCTCAAAAACATAATTTCTATCTGGAAATCGACTACGCTGAACAAAATGGCTATTGCAAAATTTTGATTGAATGTGTTTGGGGAAATGATGGGTGTGGAAGGGGTGTTAGCTGCCTCTCAATCACTTTCGACTATTATAAAGGGCACTAACCGTTCCAATTTCCAATCGAATGAGCCCTTTTCGAAGTTTCTACGACAACTCCTTCGATAAGAAATGCCCTGGTATGGAAAAAAAAATAATACATTGTGCCAACATCGTTCTTTACTTGGGCAGCGCGATTGCGCTGCCTATGGTTGAGGAGAAACTATGAAAACCAAGGTATTTCGAGAGAGTGAAATCCTAGAGGCCGCGTGTATGTGCATTTCTTGGAATGTACTTATAAATAAAATGCCTTTTCCTAGACAAGAGTTTTTCTTTTCTTGACTGCGACCCATTGTCAATGGGACCCTGATCCGTGAGCATGAAAACGATCCTCATAGCCAGCAGAGAGCTGCACATTTATTGCTGCTGTTGAGTCCTTATTCATCTGACAGTTCTTGGTGCTTTTTGTACCATCACCGACATTAATCCCTTAGAAGATTCCTATAATTGGACATTCAACTTCTGTCGCTGCTCTCAGGTGGCAGAGACATTCTGGACCCCCCCCCCCACATTTTGATAGTATATGGGTACTTGTGCATTATATACTACACAGCGCTATAGACTGTACAAGGAAATACTACAGGAAACCAGTCAAAGGGGTATTTGCAAGAGATAAATGGAATGAAAAGCGTGATTTCTTATTGCGTTTACAATATTTAAACTGTTGTTTTTTGGGTTTACGGGGGGAGGAGGGAAGGTACCTAGGTTAGGTTACATATTTAATGTATGCTATGCTTTACCCCCACCCCCGTTAATGTGCAAACATAGGCTATAGCCCAAATTTGTTTCTAAACTTTCATCCTATTTTATTTCATTTCATGCATTTTATGCTAGTTTTTCTCATTTTTTTTCACAAGCGGGAGTCAGTCACCACTATCTCAGGAGGTAATCCCTCCTCATCTTGATGTAGGTATACGGCTTTTACATTCTGTCTTGACAAATCTACCCCCTCTAATCAGAAAATCCCTCTAATCCGAAAACAAGTTTTTGCGCACATTTTTGACTACTCTATAACTAGTATTTTTACTACTTTGATAGCCATCTGTTTGTAATAAAAAATTATTTCGTGCATCACTATTCCACACTACATGCGTCTTTCCATTTCTCAATTTGACTAAAGGCTAATTCTGAGAGGGAAACAAAATTCTACATATTTGTCCGCTTTTTACCTTTTTTGCGATTTTGTCTTTTAAAATCAGGTGAGAGCTTGAAACCCTGATAATCGAATTTTGCAGAGTCAAGTTAAGGACCGACTTTTAAACCCGTTTGTATTCATCAAAAGATAACCGCCACATTTTTGCACAATAAAATCTCTTCTGCATAGCTAATTTTCAGTTTTCATAATGTCCAGCCTAAACTCCAAGTAAACTCCAACCAGTAGCACATGAAAAACTGATCCATTTCGGAAATTTGGGCGTGGTTGAAGAGTCAATTTTTCTTCTTGTCAACTTCTGACTTGGAAGTTTATTTTTAATCTTTAATGGACATTTGTAAATTACGAGTTGTTGATTCAGCAAGCGCAAAAGACTCATTAGTTTTAATCATTTCCCCTCTCACTTCATGATACCAAGTCCCGAGGAAATAGTCTTTACACGTAAATTATGAAATATAGTTAAAACGGCGACTGAAATTGTGAAATGTATGGTTTTACACTAAGACGTAATGGTAACATTCTAGTTTGGCGGCTCCACTAGAGGAAACGCCTTAATAAAAAAAAGTAACGGTACTGGTGCGTTATATGGCCACTTTTATATACTATACAAGGAAACCAGTCACGAAAAACGCGCCAGACGGGTTAATTGCAAAAGACCGCTACAGAGAAATGCCCTGCAAAGCATGGTTTTCATTGCGTTTACAATATTTAAACTGTTGTGTATTGGGGTTTAGGGGGGGGGGAAGGTACCTAGGTTAGGATATATTCATCCTTTTTTTATTTTATTTCATTAGCATTAACCAAACTTGACTTTTTAGAAGTGCCCATATAATGCACCCGTACCAAAGTAAATTTATGTTTCTTATTTTATATTCTTTCCAAATATAATATTTTCGTTTCTGACAATGCTCTCCCCCCTAATGATCCGAGATGTAGCCCTAGATTGTATACACAATTGACACCAAAACAGTGAAATTCTTGCTTTATAGTATGCAACATGTTTCTATTAATCATACTACCATGCTTCCTTCCACTTTTTATCTGCATTTTTAAATAATTTAAAATAATATTTTATCCATTATTCTGTTGTAGCTGCTTAGGCAAAACTGCGGATGGATACTGAGGATGGATGAAATTCGTCAAATAGACTAATTTTATTAAAATTGTTTGAAATTAAAGAAAAATTTATAATATTGACATTTTAAGTATCTCGGATCCTTTTTGGTCGCATGCCTGAATTATAATAGCAACATGTATGTTTTATGCTACATTGGAGGGTTAATCCAGGTATTGATGTATTTGGCGTAACTATTGATTTTTAATTCTATATGATAATCAGGAGACGTCCTGATTTCACGCAGGAAACGTTTTGTGAACAACTTAGTCACTTGGAATTTGATGTATTCCTATAGAACTTGTGCACTGAATATGTGTAGTTCGGTTCGCTCATCTGCAACATTCTTATGAATCACTACCTTATTTATATAATCCATAAGCTGTCGAACTCAGTTTGCTGACAAAAACGGAGTCTGAAATAATGACAGACCTTGTAAGCTCGATCCTATTTATCCGAATTGTTTCAAACTAAACCTTCGAACAATACACAAGAACCGTGTGAATAAAGAATCGCTTCTTACTTTTTATCTGTATTCATATTTCCGCGACAAATTTTTGGATTTTTGTCACTGATGAACTTCGAAGTCGATTTATATTGACTTTCTGGTGTTGATGTCTCAGTAATTTTCATCGGTTGCTGCACCAACTGCTTCGATTGTAAGGCTTTGAGTGTGACATTTTCCGCTCATATTTTATTGAACAAATTGATGTGGGAGGGAGAGATTGTCCCAGAAAATATATCAACCCTGGACGGAAGATTTTTGTTGGCTATTAATCTTGATCAATCACAGGGCAAGCTGCCAGGAGTTCGTAAATGCAATATTTGTTTATAAAGAATTTACGAGTTCGATTCCACAGTATATTAGCTCAGTTTGAGGGATTGTCGAAGAGAATTTTTTTTTTAAATTTCAAAGGACATATTTGAAGGTTTTTCAAATTGCCGGTTTTAAGGCAGTTCCAGAAATTCAGAAAAACGATGCATGTTCTTTCTGGTTTTTGAAGTCTGAGGAATCGGTTGCAGTATCCATTTCTACTTGTATAGATTTTAATTCAAAACTTTATATAAATCATTGATTTTATATTACCAAGTATCTCGAAACTAATTGCTCTAAATTTGTCTGTGTTTTAATATTATTATCAAAGTAAGGGTAAACCCACCATTCCTGGATCGAGGCTCAGGCCTTCAGAGCCCATTGCCTCCAAAATTTGTCTTTGTTAGGAATGTGTTTTATTTGGGATGATTTTGTGCGCAAGTTTGTGAACAAAAACAGAAATTTAAAGAAATAACGCGAATGGGACATTAGAAATATGCCCAAAAGGTTTCACTATATTGAAGGCTTGCGGAGAGAAAAGCTTATTGTTTTTCTATACGCGATTTTTATGTTAACGTTTATGTTTTAGTTTCAATTCACTAATCGTGGAAAAGGCCAGATGATCCTCAGAGGTAAATTTGCGCTTGAAATCGTTACTACTAATTTGAACAGGCAGCGTGTTAGGCAAATAGAACAAGTACGGTATTCTCCATTTTGTAAAAATAAAATAATTATTGGCTAGTGCAAACATATTGATAAGGAAACATCTGTCTATATTGCATTGATAAGGCAATTTTGGAAACAGGCAAACATAAAAGTGTGAACTTGACTCAAAGATGAAATACAGTTTCTGAATCTGAAATGGATCAAATTTTTCCAGGAGGGGGCCCCTTATACCAACACCCATCATCTCTGCAAGTATGTAGCCAAATATACCGCCACCTCGGAGATGGGTGAAAATTTCTCCATAGCAAAAACTTGGAAAAAAAATTGGGTGTCTTCGATGCTCAAAATACGATTTAGTGTGTTTTGGAACCCCTCTGTTATCTAGCGAAATTGAAGGAAAGCCTGTGAAAAAAAATAATAATTTAACCAGAAGCGATATAGCTTCAGCCTATACCCTTAATTATTTGAAAAAAACTACGTTTTCTAAAGAGTTAAAGAGGCTGAGTTACAAGGTCGAACCTTAAAACGTACAGGGATTAGGAGGCACAGTTGGGGGCTGACGCCCCCCAAACCCCCGCTTTCGCAGCCTTTAAATTAAAAAAAAAGTTTTTTAAACTGAAAGTAAGGAGCGACATTAAATCTTAAAACGAACAGAAATTATTCCCTATATGAAAGAGGCTGTGCCCTCCTCAACGCCTCGCTCTTTACGTTAAAGTTTGACTCTGTCTCACAACTTTATTTTTTAAAACAATAAAAAACTTTAGCGTAAAGAGCGATGCGTTGAGGAGGGCACAGCCTCTTTCATATACGGAATAATTTCTGTTCGTTTTAAGATTTAATGTCGCTCCTTACTCACGTTAAAGGGGGGCTGTGGTGGGAGGGTCGAAACTTCCGGCCCAGTTTACCCCATGAAGATAAAGTCGGAGGAGGATGAAATTTTGCGAGTTTCTTAGTTTGAGCTTGGGCTACAAAATGCGATTGCCGCCGTCTCTCTGCGACCTCTAGGACCTGAAATCGCTTAACATTGTGGTGGGTCGCCACTTTATTAATGGTGATACTTCTCCAAATCTTTTGGCTGTGTACATTCATTATTATTTAGCTAGGCAGTATTCGCCTGATAAAGAACTGATTTTGTTTATGGGCAAAAATTTGGACAACTTAAAACAAACTAGGACCTGAAATATTATAGAAGATAAACATCTAAGTTGTAAACCGGCAAAATTTGGACAGAGTGACTACAGAGTTTTTTTCGTCAATTCTTGTCTCAGTTCCCTCCTAATGCTCACATTATTTAGTTCTATAGCGCTTTTTTTGAACACAGCCTTTTCGTTACTATTCAAAAACGGCATTTGGCCAGACTGACTCTTATATATATATATATAATGTCATTTATAAAAATTATAAATTCCATTAATTATTCTTATAAATGTTATTTTTAAACGTCTCGTAAATTCAGTATAGAAACTATAGAAAATAAATTATGTTTCTTAAAAGCATTTAATGGTACTCTAGCCTTTTGGGGGGTGGGGTGAAGAGCACCAACCCCCCCCCCTCTTATTCGTGGTAGCTGCTATTTGTGAGTTTGGCTTCATTGTTCAATGAAATTACTGTTCATTTAAGGCGTACTTTTGAGAGGAATTTCATGAAATGTCCCTACTGAATATTTAAGATATCTTTATATAGGCTACAAGTCACCTACGCAAAGTTTTTTCCGGGAGTGGGGTGTCCAGTAATAAGGAAAAAAACAACAATTTTTGTTTTATAATTTGAATCAGAAGTGTCTGGGACTTCGGGAAAAAGAAAGATTCTGGGAAGGGGAGCTCGTAAATCCGCCATGCATTCGTCCCCAATGCTACCTATACACAAGGATGTCTTTGACCTAAGGGTCATTCAAGGTTTTCTTCTTGGAAAGTTCTTCATAAAAGAATTGGAAAAGTTGGGAAAGGTGTAAAAAACAACATACTTTAATATCAATATCTTCATTTTCTCGAAGTACTATTGGGCAGCGTGTCCTAAGGATCACTGATATTCAGAAACTGCCTATACAAGGTTGCGTGCTCCAAGCGTGGCTATACTGTGCCAAGCGTGGCAGAGCTGTGTGGCACACGTGGCGCTCTGATATGTGCACCAGGTGGCGGAAAGTGTAAGCTCGAACGTGCTTCTTTGGAATCCTCAGATCCTATTTTGTTTGGACTGTGTATGCCTCTACCGTCCCAGATTCAAGCACTTGCTTAAAAAAAAGTTTTAAGCTATAATTTTTAAAAGAATTATTGCTGTCCAAAGGAGGCACATACGTGGTCCGAGCTCGGACAAGGTGGGTCCGAGCCCTTGCGTTCATCCCTGGTTCAAAGTTACTAGGTTGCATTGAAAATTATAGCCTGTACAATTTTATAACAAGATTAAGCGACAAACGAGGTATCTAGTGATTTAATTTCCGCCAGCAATGCATAGAACGGAATTGATAGCTGTGTGCGGCATCTAACTCAAAACTTTTTGCAGGCAACATGTTAGGACTTTGGATGGCAGACCCATTACCTAATGGTGTCCTATTGCCCAAATCAAATAAACTCGTTTTGTTTCTCACAGTTATAACTTGTTCCTTACGCTATCTTAAGTTATCCCCTGTTAATGAAAAAATTTATTGATCCTGCCCCCTAATCTCTAAAATTACTTACCTTGACGTGTTCTCTGGTTTCAAAGTTTACGCTCATACCATGTCTGCAATGTATGTCAATCAACCTTGAAATTTGTGATTTCTCATAAACGGCAAAATAATCTCATGGGATATGTCAGTTCCAAGAAAAGAAATAGGTTAAATTTGTTAAGTTCCAACATGTTGTCGCTTTTTATTTGTGAGGACCCGTAGGCGTACTATACACAGAGGCCAATAGGGGGGGGGATATACCTTAAGAACGCACCAATTTAGGGCCTTGGACTTTTTTTTACCTATGCTCATGGGTGTCCGATGCCTGGTAGTAGTTTTAACAGGTTTTGTTGCAATAAACTAATCAACCTTATGAGTAGGATTTGTGACACTGAAAAGAAAATCAAAGGGGCATTCTGTTTCCTCTTATTAGAAACCTGTGAAGTAACATATAACAAAATAATTATTATTAAAATAACATAACCTTCTGTTGATTTGTAGGTTTTAACTGGGGCGCAAATTTTGGGGGAAGCATTGATTTTTTCGCGCTTCCTAGATTTTGAAAATACCTTTTTTGGTATTTTTATTGAAAAAAAAAATCCCAGAAATCATGTCTGTCTAATTCACTAATGAGATTTTACGAACCGAAATTTAGCTAGAACTAATTTGAGTCAATCATAATTTTTCAGCCAATCAGGAAATTCAATGGAAAATATGATTGCTCAATTAACGCTAGCTAAATCGCGGTATAAGTAAAATCTCCTTGTGAGTGGGCCCCAAAGAAACCCACTCGGTCATCAGTTATAGATTCATTAAGTTGAATTCACGCGGCCCCTAGGTGGAACTTCTCGAACTGGTCAACCTCTGAGTAAGTTTTGTGAAACTAATACGCATGAAAAAAAAATGAAGGTAACATTTTTTTATTCCTATAGAAGGCTGCAAAACAACAGGTATTAAAATGGTACTTTTCAATTAACTGGTACCGACGCTAGAAGTCAAGTTTGGTTAATATTAATGAAATAGAACAAAATATGGTGAAAATAAAATAGTTTAGAAACAACTTTGGGCTATATATTTGCACATTAGGAGGGCGGGGGTAAAGCATAGCATATATTAAATACGTAAACTAACCTAACCTAGGTACCTTTTCCCCCCTAAATCCCGAAAACCAATAGTTTAAATATTGTAAATGCAATGACAAACCACGGTTTGCGATCCAATTCTCTATTGACAGATACCCGTTTGACTAATTTCCTTTAGATCTTCCCTATACAATATATCGCGTGGGTACCAGATAATTGAAAAGTACCATTAAAATTCCTGGTTTATTTTTATTGAGCCTATTTCCTATGTAAATAAATTTCTTTAACATTTGGAAGCGTTAGTGAGTTACTATTTGAAGCCATTGCATTTTTCTCTTCCATACATTATAATTGACAGAGCTGGCAAAAGTTAGTCAATTGCTAATCATGGAACTTCGACGTAATGCTATTGAGTGGGTAGTACCAGTTTCCTTGGAGAGTAGAGATCAGATGAGTCCGTTGGTTTTTGGAAGCCCACCAAGGAGCATGCGTTTCTTTTCCGTTTTTTTACACAAAGACACGTGCATGTATCTCATTATAGACTGGTAGCAATTGGGAGATGGGGTTTGTGCCCCCTAGGTTCTTCTGCCTCCCTTAGATTTTGAAAAACACCTTTTGTTTTTTTTATTGAAACCTGTCTTTTTTGGTATTTTCATTAGATAAGTTGAAAAGCGACAAATTAACCCCTCTCTAGATTAAAAAATATTTCCCCCCACCCTAAATTTTCGAGAATTTGCGCCACTGGTTGTAGAAATTGCAATGAGTCAGTGGGCTTCATTAAAAGGTTTTAATACGAATTTTATACGCTGTTTTGTAAATATACCCTGTTTTTCTTGTGTTTCAGGGATTGATTTGAAACTTTTAGGAACAAATTTTTCTTCGGAGGGGGTAAGAAGAAATGTTTTTTTTTAAGGAGGGGGCAAACTATATTTAAGATAAGATAAGATTTATTACTGAAAAATGGCTATCACAAGCCCAAAAGAGCCGAATTCGCACTTTAGCGTCAAATACAGAGAAAAAAGAACAACAAAAACAAACAATCAAACAACAACAGAAAATTATAAAAGGGTCAATGTCAAATACGTAAAAACATTAAAAACTAAAACAAAGTACAAAGTAAACTCATAAAATTAGGAGGCCAATGTCAAGTCAGCAAAAATGCCAAAAAAAAAACAAAGAAAAACTCGTAAAATTAACAAGGGGATACAGTAGAATTAAAACAAAAACATAAGTTAGTTGGTGACTAACAAACATAAATATAAAACCTCCAAATTTGCTAAATGGGCATTAAAATTAAAAAATATGAGGTAAAGAGTGAGTGAGGTGGGGGGAGGCAGCGGAGATTCAGTGGTTGAAAATGTCAACTATGTAAGGGGGGTGTTCCCATTTGAGCGCTTTCCCATTTGAGCGCCACGGAATTTTGTTCCATTTGAGCGCCACGGAATTTTGTTCCCATTTGAGCGCCACGGAGTACCATTTGAGCGCCAAACCCAAAATTGTGATTTTGCGGTGGATGAAGCGTGGTTTGCTGCCACATTGACCTGTAGAAATATTTATTGCCACGAAGACAACGAACAAAACTGAGGATTTTATTGGGTCAATGGTTGTGAAATAACTCTGTACTGAGAGTTAAGAAGCTAAACGTTTGTTAAGCTTGTGAAGAATATAAGTGAAGATTTTACGCACGTTCATAGGGTAAGAACTGATTGCCGCTGAAGAAGGCTTGCTGGTCAAGTCGAAATATTCGGCTCTTTTTTTAGAGTTATTTCACAACGATCGTTTAGAAATGGAACGAAATCACCCAAAAATCGTGCCAAAAACGGATAATTCAAATTAATATATTGGTAAAAATACAAACAAAAACTGCTAATATCACACATCCGGCGAAATGTTATGTGCGACACCCAAGAGAAGCTCGTCTGCTGTTCGAGTTCCAGCCCTGTACTCCGTCGACAGCTTTTCGAGTCGTTCGTTCAGCCTTGCATACTTCTTGTTCGTCCGATGGATGACATGACCCTGGAGTAGCTGTGTCCTTGCAGAATCGACGACTGCTTGTTCTTCCTTCAGGAAAGAGATAAACTGCCACAAGTTCGGGTGGTAGCGACCGACTCTTCGGTTAAACCGCATGTGCCATGATTCGAGGTCGTTGTTTGTCCTTCGCTGGATGCCGTAGACTGACCAGAAATGAGGAGGACATTGGTCGAACCACTGACGGCTGAAGTAAGTGACAAACGGACGAGCCGAAGGCCAGGTACGAACGATGTGAGAAATGATTGGACCAGAATTGATTCTGACGATCGCTGGAGGTAGGAACGCCAGAGCCAGAAGCTTTCGAACGTAGAGGTTGAAGTCTGCATCGGTCATGTACAGCTCACGGACTGAGTGACGCCCCAAGTTTCTGATTACTGCTTGGCAAAAGTGGAAGTAACACCCACGGTGCTTGGCGGCCGGAAAAACTTGCTTCACGGATGTCAGCAGACCGGTCTCAAAATCAGAGACGACGGTCGTCGGGCGAAGTGTCACTCCTTTCATCGCAGCCTGTAGGATCAGCTCGCTGAAGACGTCGTTGTAAAGCTGCGCAGACTTGCTCTCCATGAGCACGAAGACAGCGGGAAGTTGCTTGTCGCCGAAGAAAACGTGAACGGTGAACAACTGGCCGAATGGGGAAGGAGCTGAGTCGAAGGTGCCGTCCATATACCATTCCGGGCTTCGTTCAAGCAGACTTAACGACTCGTCGGTTGCAAAGCAAATCGCAGCGTTATTTTGAAGCTGAAAGAGGAGGAATCTCTGGTTTGCAGACGTCTCACTGAAAGCCTGGGGCAAGGGCGTCGGTACGGATATAGTATCAGCGGGCAGTGGTGGTATCAGCTTGTTTCGTGATCTGTACATGGACGACTTCACGTGCTTATAGGGTAACTGAG